>NC_140913.1:31954072-32005858 GCF_045865225.1 Trachurus japonicus
TATACATATATACATACTCAATCATTGAATTAATAATACAATATTAATCTATGTAACAGCTAATTAAAACTGGAAATAAATATAGTAGAGGAGAACAGAGGAGTACAGCACAAGTACAACCAGAAATGTACTGCACTGTCTTTATATCTAATCTATAAGCACTTGAGTTGACAGTATATATATTCTATATATGAATATTATATATTCTTACTTTAAACCACATTGTACCATGCACAATTGACAGACGATATCAGCGTCACAGAATTGTCTATACTTGGTACGCATAGACTCTACATCACTGTGCAAAGTGAATCTAAGTCTGACAGGGTGTTTCTGTTTCCACTAGATGGTGCAAAAGCACTGTTTCATCCACAATTCAAGGCAAAACCAATTACAGTTGGCCACTATCTAAGTCTATGTACTGTAAATACAACTTCTTTATCGGTATTTTACAAGACAACATAAATAATGAAAGGAATTTACAAATAAATTCTCATTCATATAAACAGTTATTGATATGCTACTTCCCTTTCCTCTCTCTCTCTCTCTCTCGCTCTCATACACACACAAACACAAACACAAACACAAACACGCACACTGCATCTCGTTAACAGTGCGACACATGGCTTGCTGATGGCAGCCACATAAAGAGACGACACATCAGTAGCAGGGTTTAAAGTGGACAAAAGCCATGTTGCCTTGCTCCTCTCCATCTCATCTCCATAGGCTGACATTTAGCCAACTCTCCATCACAAGCCTGAGTCGGTGCCAGGACAATGTGACAGGAATCATAATCTGATTGCTCTATTTTCCCCTCACTGCTCCCCCCCCCCACCCCTGCTGTTTGCTTTATCTAATGTGCTGCGTTTCTTTAGGGTCCAGCAAGCCTGCAGGGACAAATCACATGTTACCAGGTTTGATAAAAGTGGAGTTAATGCCTTGAATTAGCTGCAAAGACAGATAGCTATGTTTCTTCTTAAGTCTGCGTGTATATTCAATCATACATGAGACAAACGTGAATGTCCTTGAGAAGACTGCACAATATGTCTGTGCACCTGTCACTCTGCACACTCATGTAAAATATGAACAGATATTGTACTTCTATTTGGCATATACTGTATGTGCATATAAAATAAAATAAAAAAAGTAAAATGTTATATATGAAATCTATGTGGTTTCTTGTACTGACATCTCTATCTAGCCTGTACAAATATAGTATACATTCATGCTCGTCATTACATGTTGATATTAGTGAGCTCCAAAAGTCTGAATCCATGTTCCCAGTATGTGAACTGTGAAGATAGAGATTAATAAGGAAAACATACAAACACCCACAATTTATATACAGTGCAAATGATACATCATAACTTCCTTGTTGTAGTGTGTAATACCATATATGAGTTTATTATTTTCATATTTTATGTGTGTGAAGATATAAAATTTTACAATGGGTACACAACGTAACGCTTTATATATCAAGAGGATGTAAAAATGATAGTTAAGAGCAGAGATGGCAAAAGTACCCAGATTCTTTACTTGAGTAGAAGTAAAAGTAGGCTACCTGTGTAAAAAAAATACTTTGGTAAAAGTGAAATTACTGATCCAATTATCTACTCAAGTAAAAGTAAAAAGTACAGGCTCTGAAATTTACTCAAAAGTATTATTAAAAGTAAAAAGTATTTATCTTGCACGATTCACTGCAAAGCTAATAACCACACGATAATTTATCTGGAATCCATTTCATCAATGTTATTGTTTGAACAAACATTAAAGGGATAGTTCACCCAAAATTCAAATTGCACTCATTATCTACTCACCCTCATGTGGACTAAGGGCTGGGAGAAGTTTCAGAGTCCTCTGTGGCTTCTCTGAGTTACAGGGGGTCTCGGCGTAGCAGTGCATAACCATATAACGGTTGCAAATGGATACCAACTGTCTTCGTAACAAAAAGATGTATGTATGTCCTCTTCCTGGTTCGTCCAGGAACAATTTCTCATGTTGGGGCTTCAATACAAGATGGACATTATATACGAGCACTATGGAGGTATTTGGATGTTTTTTTGGTGTGTCTTTTTGTTACAAAGAAAAGTGGTATCTATATTGACATGCACTGCTACGCCGAGCCCCCCTGTAACTCAGAGAAGCCACGGATAACTCTGAAACTTCTCCCAGCCCTTAGTCCACATGAGGGTGAGTAGATAATGAGTGCAATTTGAATTTTGGGTGAACTATCCCTTTAAGACACATATATGGGGACACATACATGTCATATATCACATGTTGTCTGTATGGGAGCTCACTGAAGAGACTGGCTAAAGTAGATGCGACACACACAGACTCCTTGAAGCAATAAGAAATGCAGCCAGTCTGTCACCTATCCACATTTCTCAAGTCAGTCTCTGTAGTGGCCGTGGATGAAATGTCCTGCACTGCCCCCCACCTCATACCCCCCCGCCACATACCCCCCCACTCCCACCCTCCACATCTCCTCAGGCTCAAAATAGAGCCGGGGATATGTGGTATGCAAACAGTCTGCAGGGCCAAAACAGTGCTAATTCTACAGAGCTCTGTGCTTTCAAAGTATAGCTGTTGCTGAAGTAGTTATGATGACAGTGAAAGTGAGTGCACGGATACAGATAAAAATAAAATAATAAATAAAAAGAAGAACAATTATTCAGACAAATTTGAAGAGTCACTTTAATGTGAGATCTTCATTTCTATGAAACTGATTATAGGGAGCTTTCTCTCTCTAGGCAAACTATTTCCACTTCAGAGATAAAGAAGAAAGTCCAAAGATGCTAAAACAGAGATGAAAGTGATCTCATTTTTAACACTGACTAACATCTTAACCTCGTTTTGCATTTTGTGTAATACACTAAAGTTATGTTATTGCTGAGGATAGCACAAACGTGTCTTGAAGGCCTGTCAGCCCACTATTAGTTTTTTTTTCTGCAGCGTTTTTCAAGTACATGGACGTCATATGGAGGTTTTGTCAGTGCTGCATCCTGAGCTCGGTGTTTGGTGAAGGCTAAAGAAAAGTTAGGATTTTGTTTACGTGTCAAAAAAAGAGAAAGAAAATAAACTTGTCCTGAAAAGTTTTCAAGTCACAGTCTTTCATGAGTAGAAACTGAAAAGAATATGAATGAAGTACATGCAAAATGTCAAGGTACTGTATTTTGCAGTCTGAGATATGATCAATCCAAGCAACTTTTAAATGATATATAATTAGAAATATTTGCTGCTTCACATTGGCAACATGTCAACATAACTTCTACATGGAAACAGGGTTGAAGTTTTTAATTATCTCCAAGAATTATTATGGGAATTCTGTTCTCTCCTAGTAATGTGTCCACATTAAGTCTTTCAGAAAATAATGAGTTTTGTAGTGTATTGGACAGAGGACAAAGCCTTTTTTTCCTCCACTGGTCCAGCCTTTAATATTATGTGAATGCAAGCTGAAGTTCAGTGAAGCGTTGATGCTGAGCCAAAGACTTGAGTCAGGAATTCCCACCTAGGATTCTTAAAAGCGCAGCAGCCGATCACATCTGGAGCGCTGTGAAGATAATGGCTTCTGTCAGCCAGTCCCCACTTTGTACTCCAGATGAATGGAGCAATGCTGTATCGTTTGATCCTTGTTATACTGCCGAACTAATACTCCAATGCTCACTGCTGTCAGCGCTGGTTATTACTTGCCTTAATATACAGAATATATTAGTGACCAGTTGCTACTGTATCTGCACTGTCTTTAAGAACTTCAAAAAAATATAAAGAAACTGAAAGAAATAATCAATATTAATGAAGCGCCCTCATGGGGGCCAAAACGTGTGCTAAAGTGCCCTCTAAAACGCGTGCTTAAGTGCCCTCTAGGAGCCAAAACGTGTGCTAAAGTGCCCTCTAGGAGCCAAAACGCGTGCTAAAGTGCCCTCTAGGAGCCAAAATGCATGCTAAAGTGCCCTCATGACAGCCAAAACGTGTGCTAAAGTGCCCTCTTGGAGCCAAAACGTGTGCTAAAGTGCCCTCTAGGAAGCCAAACGTGTGCTAAAGCGCCCTCATGGGGGCCAAAACGTGTGCTAAAGTGCCCTCTAGGAGCCAAAACGTGTGCTAAAGTGCCCTCTAGGAAGCCAAACGTGTGCTAAAGTGCCCTCATGGCAGCCAAAACGTGTGCTAAAGCGCCCTCATGGGGGCCAAAACGTGTGCTAAAGTGCCCTCTAGAAGCCAAAACGTGTGCTAAAGTGCCCTCTTCAGTGGCAAGGACGCGCTATATGTGCCCTTTTTTTCCTTTTCGCCCCTGCCCTTCAAAAAATCTGTGCACGCCACTGATGAAGAGTATATTATTCTAAAGGCTCAGCATTTACAGCCAAACTGTATCCGGACATCCACCTTTGGTTTTTTGCTTTGATAACTGGTCTAATTTGTTCTTTTGATGCTGTGCAGCTGACATTAATTCCTCTCAGTTGGATTTTAGAGAGTAACTAGGCTGGGCTCGGCTGTGAGATGTTATAACAAATCCTGGACTACATTACTAACTCATCAGATGCCACTCAAGACCAGCAGAGCTATAATAACCGACCATCATTTCCAGTATTGCCCATCATGTATACAGCTCCCAAAGGTTAACACGCTCACATTGCTGGAGTTATCAGAACAACAGTGAAGTAAAGATACAGATCTTAAAGGGACATTGTGTAACTTCTCCTGTTATCTATTCACGATAATCGATTATTTGTTTCAAAAGTCTGTTTTTCATTAATCAGTAATCCCCCCCATCAACAAACTGAAGTGTTCCTTTCAGCTCTGAATTAGCCGTTCATATCATTCATATCCATGGAGCGGGTAAGCTCGGTGCTGGCTGCAATGTGGTGTCGCCATGTTTTTACGTTCAGTGGCAGCGTGACGGTAGGAAACCACGGAAACTCAGCGGAGACACCGGAGCTGTCGGCTCAGGTCGAGGTGGCGTCTGTGAAAAGTCACCGCGGTAACGCAGTGAGGAGGAATGGAGCATTACACTGATGCTGCATTCACCTGCAGTCGGGCAGACGGCCGTCGGTAACAAACCAGATGTCATTTTAGTCACAGAAGTCGAGAGAAAGCCGGTAAAACGTGGGTCAGGTAAACAATACGACATCGCCATGACAACATATTGTCACGTGTATTGTTTTGCCTCGTGCTGACGGACCACTTGTTTACATAGAGGCTTGTTTATGCCGTTACGTGCAGCGGCTGTCGTCCGTCTGCCGTCTGCCCAATTTCACGTGAATGCAGCATGAAAAATACGATTGAGTTGCTTGCGATATACAACCGCAAGGCTAGATGTTAGTAATTCCTACACAATGTCCCTTTAATGTCACCGAATTTTGAGGGGAAAAAAAGAAGATTTAAACGATTTTTTTTGGTTGAATGATTGTTGCAGCTCTAGTTTACAGAAAACACTTTGTGACAAAAAAAGGAAAAACTTAAACGTCCTTGTCGGTTTCCCGGTTTCACTTTCTTTGCTGATGTTATCAAGAAAGAGAAGAGGAAGCACATCCTCCGTCTCTCCTCAAATCCTCACGGAGATGATTCTTTTTTTTTTTTTTTACTTTGATACCTTGAGAAACAGAAAGTGAAGTTCAAATGCAGGAAACTCTAGAGCGGAGTGGAGTCTGCTATAAAACAGCCTTCAACCCAAATAAATTGGCTGTAAAAGGTCAGAAGAGGGTATAACTACACCTTCTTCTTTCATGTTTTATGCTATGTGATTGAAATGTGTTATCACTGAAGGTCTTCTTCTCAGTTTTAGGCTGAATAACACACACCTAGAGCCTTTTACACTGCAGCGTGGCTTCTTCTTCTTGCTTGCGATTTTGCTGTAATTCCAGGAGTCATTGTAATCTATTGAGAACATCTGAATAAAGAGCGGAATTAAAAGTAGCATAACAAAGGATTTGTTTCATAGTGAAGTATGGTTTCCCTGAAATAGATGTGACAGACTGTCCTGGAGTATATAAGGAGGGCTAACAGCGAGCCAACACAGGAATATAAATCAAGCATTGTGCCCGTTTTCATGGATGAAATGCTTTGTCAGTATATCAGCACAGATAATAATTTGAATGCTGTGATAGAGTGAACGACCTCAGTGGATTTAATGAAAGGCAAGTGATGAATTCACAACCCCACAAAGGAGAACACATATCTGTATTGAGGAGTGAAACAGCTTTGCCTGTCAGAGGCAGAAAAGAGAACAACTCATGCATGCAGCTGTCAGGTTATATATGTACGTACACACATTCGGACACAGAAAACACAATGGTGATTTATTCTTTTTCTATCATAAGACGTGTCTTTGCTTTTTTTTCTTCCCTCCCTTCTTTTTCTGCTTCTTCTCCGTCTCCCTGTCCTCCTCTCCCCAGGCTCTCCCGACACAGTTGTAGAGAGAGAGAGCAGAGCAATGATGCGTGTCTTAGTGAAACCTGGTGAATAGTAATGAACCGAGCCAGTGTGTCTATTTGAGGGAAAGCAAGAGGAAGACGGAGACAGAGAGAGAGTGAGAATGAGAGAGGGTAGGGAAGGATATGAGGGGAGGAAGGAGGAGAAGGAGGAGGAGGAGGAGGAGGAGGAGGAAGGAGGAGGAAGAGGAAGGGGGGTAAAGACTGTGAGTGAAAACAAGGCTTCTCTTGCGGCAATGATGCAGCACCGGCAGCGAGCGAGAAGCGCAGCGCTGACTGACAAGAGAGAGATGCAGTTGCGTTAATCCTTCACACGATCGCCTTCGCTCGGTGTCACACAGCTCATCATTAGCCATTCGGACCGGACCGACGTGACGTCATTCATTAGAAAAAAAACTGTATCTTTTCTCTTCTGGGGTGTGTTGCTTGTGCTCCATTATACAGTATAGGCTACCTCTCAAAAAAGAAAGCACATAGACACAAACAGGGGGAGGAGGAGAGTGAATGTGAGTCACAGAGGGGCAACAGCACCTGCTGTCTCCATCCCAGATTCACCATACAGGCAAAACTGCATTCTCTCCCCGTGTGCTGGTGATGGACTGTTGGGAAGACAAAGACGGGAGAAAAAAAGAGGCCTAAACAAAAAAAGACTGAGAGACTCTTAGGACACCACAGTCCTGAGACAGACCAGTGCCGATTTGAAAGGCACTGCTCATTTAGTAATTTTTATTTTTATTCCTTATTTCATTCCTTTTTGGTCGTGGTTTCCTGTTTTTTAAACTCACAGCCCCCCAGCACTGTGCATGCAGCGTGGCAAAACAGCAAAGCAAAGCAAAGCAAAGCATGTGTTTGTGTGTTGTTGTTTGGGAGATAACATGTGCATGAATCCAGAGGAAAATGATAGAAATGTGAGCTTTGCTGTACACTCTCTCTCACACAAACACACACACACACACACACACACACACACACACACACACACGGCAGCCGAGGGATAAGTGACTGGAATATTCAGCAACTGGCTGCAAAGATCAACTGGAGTGCCAGGGCTGAAAGGAAAGGGAACAAACACAATAGACAACCCCCCCTCCCCACCCTCAGCCCCCCCACAGCCCCCTACCTCAGCCCCTCTCTTTCTTTTTATCCTTCTCCATCCAGGGACCCATGGGCACTCTGCCAACTTGGAATCTTAAGAACTCATTCAAAGAAAGCCAAAAAGAAAAAGGGGACTTGTTTAAAATCAGCAGCCATTCTTTCACAGTCTCTTGTTTTTCCTTACATTTCCCACGTGAAGAGGGGATTTTTTTTTCTTTTTTTTCTTTTTCTCTTTCTGGTTGCTGTTTTCTCTGACATCGCATCTGAGGAGGGGAGAGAGAGAGAGACAGAGAGAGAGGGGTGGAGGTGGAAGTGGTGGTGGGGTTTCTCTAGAATTGCCATTCATGTAACGTTTCGTCAGATTCATGGTTTGAGAGTATTGTGAGCGAGTGATCTCCCTTCTGAGCCCCCTTTCTCCCTCTCACGCTCTCTCTCCTCCTCTCTCCCTCTCTCCTCCTCTCTCTCTCAGTTTTCATTCTGCTTTTACTCCCTCTCTGTCTCCCCCACTCTAGCTCCTGCTCACATAGTAACTCCTCCCCCCCACTACCCATTGTCTCTCCATACAGTATTAGGCTGACGGGATGCCATACTCGTTCCAGGGAGGGACGCGGGAGGAGAGGGAGAAGAGAAGGAGGTAAGGAGTCAGATTTATAGCATAATAATAAGAAAGAATGCATCCATCCATCCATCCGGCCCTTAAAAACAACGCATGCCACCGTTACTTTCACTGAGTGTAAAGTGTGTTGCTGCTCAGAATGGCTTTGGTTTGTTTTCATCATGACTGACAGTGAGTATAAGAAGCAACTTCAATGATGATGATGATGCTCTGAAGCTTTCATGTGTGTGTGTGTGTCTAGTCTGCCTGGTGGAAGGTGCTTAGGTGTGTGTTTTTTTAATAGAAGAAAAAAAGGGGGGGGAGTGCTGCATAGGATAAATAAGAGGAAAAAAAAATTACTACTAATACTAATAATTAAGTGCCAAGCCTTTATCTTCATCATTGTCTATAGCTGTGTCAAAATGTCAAGGGCTAATTTGCAATATTGATTCTTGCTTTTGTCTTAGAGGAAAAATTTCCACACTGCTGCTCATATTCTCCCTGTCAAGAGGAACAGATGAATGTATTCTGATATACTGTATATTATTATTATTATTATTATTATTATTAATAAACATGGCCATAATCTGAAGCCATTAAAAACATCTGGCCACTGACGATTGCCTGAATTGGCTCCCAGCAGAGAGAGAGAGGGGGGGGGGGGGGACCGGGAACCGTGCGCGATGTTTAGGGATTAAAGCTAATCCTCCCTGTGGCTGAGATTCACCTTCTTGTCTGGACAGAGTCTGACACAGGGGCTTTACTAATTTATGCTGAGACATGCATGAGCACAGGCTCCCTGGAGCTCAGTGGCCGTGCTCTTTTTTCACAAACCTGGAAAAAAAAAAAGCTGAAACACTTTCCCTCAATCAGTGGCTAATGTTCCCTGTCAGAGGTCATGTGAACATCCAAGTTTATCCAACAATTTGATTCTATGTGCTGTCAAAGTCACACTGGGCTTCACCTTGTTTATACCTCTTTAGAATAAAGTTAGGATGTCTTATGATAAAAGTTTGTACGTGTTGGAGCTATGTGACTGGATTAGCAAGAAAAAAAAAAAGAAGTGAAATGTACAGTATCATAGCTGTGAGAAAAAAATGTGAAACTACTATATCTAACAAAGCGCTCTGCTTCCTTGCCTTGTCGGAATTACTTGAAACAGGTGCATAGAAATAAGACCAGAAGTGGTTTTCTCTGTACTGGACAGTTGCAGCCCTAGTACAGGAAGCTTTGTGTGCTGGTTTGGAGCAAAAAAAAAAAAGAGAGAGAGAGAGAAGGGGAGGCTGTCTCAATGGGGCTTTTGTTGTTTGAGTTGGAGACAGCAAAAGCACAAGAAACACTGACTGACAAATACCTGGCCCCTCTGTGCCTCAAATACCTCAGCGTTGCACTTGATACAATGTCAACAAATGCCTCCTCTGTCCTCTATAGTAGCCCCGTTTCCTCTCTGTCCACAAGATTTTTTCATGTTGTTATAAAGGCTACTGTTTTCTGAGCAGACATCTGGGTGAGCAGATTTGGCCTGCATAGCTGGAGTGCTGGAGTCTCTCTACTCACCGAGGGGTTGAAAAGGCTCCAAAGGACTTCCAACAGTCTGGTGCTTAAAACTGTGGTAAACAGTCTGCTGCTGTTTGAGTTGTTGCACTTTTTTTCATTTTTTTTTTTTCATTTGACTCCTTTAAGGTTAAAGGGCCATGGGAATATGAATTAACTTATAATGTAATCAATCAAGTCGGAACAAACTTATAATGAAATCAATCAAGCATACAGACAGTGTTTCTGTGCATTAATGATGCACATAATAACTCATCAGGGTTTGATTTAAGGAGGCACTGCAGGAGGAGAATGTTTATACTTTATATCTCCGAAAATATTTTGGTTATTAATAAACACTGCTACGCTTTCTGTGCTGAGCAGTTGAATTAAAATGCTGAGGTAATGATCTTCTTTGTGCTTGAGGAAGTCAAGCAAAGGGGGGGGGGTTGCTACAGAATATAGAAAGAGTTTACGTAATCTGTTTTGAATTCAGAAATAAAATCCTTTTGATTAACATTGTACCTTCTCCCTGTAGACGTTGATTTAAAACTGCATTTTTAATCAAAGATTATTCTCCAGCACCCTTAAGGAATTGAAGAGCTCGCAGGATATTGCTGGTATAGATTCAAGTGCTGGATAGGAGGTCAATTTATTTGAGGTTGTGCTGCGAGAAATGCAGTTTCTTCTTGTCTAAAGACAGTTTCACTCTACTCCCCCCGGGCCTCAGATGAATACTTCCAGTTTCTTTGGTTAATTATTCATGCGAATGTGAGTTTTAAATCGTGAATGCTGTCTGCAACCTGCTCCTATTTTTTCCAGCTCTAACCATATGATTTTTCAGGCCTTGTTTTTTTTGTGTGTGTGTGTGTGTGTGTGTGTGGTATTGTCCTCCTCCAAATCAAACCACAGCTGTGTCTTATGGCTTTCTATTCCTATGTGAGTTCTTTCTAACACGTCATGTAGGGTTTAAAGCCATTGGGTACAAAGTGGAAGGTCAGCTGAAGAACTGTGTTTGACCGTCTTTGTTATTCTTTTTCTTTCATTTGCTTTAAATTCAAGCCAATCCAAACAACTTCAATGAATAGAATCCAAACATAAAGACACAATCATCATAATGAGTTTATACTAAAGTGTAGGTTTATTTTTTGTGGCACCTGAAACCTCATCTGATGACATCATGCTCTCCTACAGCTTCAAACCATTGGAGACGTGTTGAAGAGTTGGATCTAACAGTAGTTATTTTTCTAGAGAAGGGGGGTTTTCATAAAAGCTGTGGCTTTGCAGATGGTCAAGGAAATGAAATAGTTCTTTTCCTGCTGCAGTCAGCCGTTCTACAACTTCCATGAACAGCTTGGAGCTTTCATTTCATCTGGGAAGTTTACTGTGGAAGTTACAACTCCGTGCATTCAGAGATGTTTCATTTAATGACTGGAGAACATTTTGTACCACCTGTTATTTTTTTTTTGTAAGTGGAAGTTTGGGATTTTGCTGAGCACTCTTCAGTCCCTTGGGAGGGCATTTAAATATTTTCACACCATTTCCCCAGGAAATGGCACCTGTCTAGTTTTTACCAGCGTTAGTTAAAGTTTAAGTTGTGTCACATCATTACGTTCTAATGGAGCTTGAAACTGGTAAAAGCTCTATAAACGCTGAATCCACAGCAAACAGCAATTAGGAATCAGACCTACGTCACTGCTGCTTATACAGTGGTACTGTCCTTTGGGCTTTTTGCACTTTTCTCATATACTGTATATAGTGCCTTTATATTTTCCTAATGAAATCACAAAGTAGGGCACCAAAGTTATGATAAGGTCTAACTACAAAATCCTTTTTTTTCTTGTGGCCTGGTGACATACAGTAAGAGAAGTTTAATTAGAGGATATTATGACTTAACACTGATGACACGATAGCATATGAGGACTATAGTCACATGAGGAGTAAGTTATGCCACAGCTGCAATAGAAAAATATATTCATACTTCAATATTAAAGTGAAATACACCTTTGTCCTCAAAGTTGCAATACATTTTCTTTTAGACACATTCGTCTTTTTATTCATATCTATACACGTCAGTAATCACTGTTGACCAGGTGCAATGATGACATACTGAGTCCCAGTTGCCAGTTTGAGAAGATATACACTTCATCTATCAAGGATAAATCACATTGTCACAATCATTTCACGAGAAGAGGTGAAAATATATTATATTCCCACTTTTTGGGCAACAGTGTATGAACAGTTTGTGCAGGTTTTGTCTATGTAAATGTCTTTACCTACAATATCTTCCTTCATCTTGTTTACTTTTTTCATTTGTCTAACAGTGACCAAAAAGAGAGAGAGGGCTACTATTCATCCAGTATTTGTATTTCTCATTAATCCAAATTCAAAACAGTGATTATGCTCTGACCTGGAGCGGCTGTGTTAAATGGCCCTCACTATTATAAGATTTGTTCAGACATTTATTCATCCCCTCTTTTGGTTTGACTTAGTGATAGAGAGCAGACTGTTTAATGGTACTTTGCATTTTAATATTATTATTGCTCTTTTTTTTTTCTTTTTTTTTTGATCAAGGCCAGAGGATACCATGCAATAAAGATCCCTTAGCCCACTGAGCTCTCACAGTGCTGGTATAAAGCCCTTTGAATGTGGCCTCTCATGCTTCATCCACCCTCCCCGTCGAGTAGATTTTTCAAAAGGATTCCAAGAGCATTCAGTCTTCCTACCGCAATACCTCTCTGTTGAATATCTCATGACTTTGAACTTGAAAGTGTCTATATCAGGCTTACTGCATAAAATTGTATTTCTCAGAGCAAAAGCAAATATAAGCGATTCGGGTCTCGGTCGACTTGAGCTTTGAGAGTTTTGATTTGAGAGGTTTTATGTTAATCGTAAAACTTTGTGTAGCCTATGCATTTAAGATACTGTCTGTGTGATATGATATTTTCTAATGCCACAATCCTAACTGTGTGTGTTTTATGCTTGAAATATTTAAAACCATTACAGTAAAAGCATCAGTTTAAGACCAACAAAGGGCATCACAATATATTTCACTCCAACAGGAACAGTGATACTGTCGCTGTGTGAGTTTATCATGGGCATAGTTTCCTGACCTGCCTGCTTTGAATAATTTGCAAAACTCCCACTGGGCGACACGTACTACACTGTGAACCAAAATTTCAGAGGCAAAAAGCGACAAAAAGAGAAAAGATTCAAAAATCAAAGTATGAGAGTACTTCTTAATCTGATGATAAACTAATTTATGTACACAACTGATGAATCCCAATTAGGCAATTCCACTCTCCCTCGTCATCCCGCTGGAAATCCCCACTGCAAACAAATGTTGTTTTTCTCACATCTCAGTGTGTCGATGTAATCTAAAAATGGTCCGGTTCACAAAGTTCACGACAGCGAACAGCACAGCAGGCGATCTAGAAGTCTATTCAACTCTCAAATATCACTGCACTGAGATGTAAACACCTGCTGCCTTTTCATTTCACATTTGCATTTTTTTTTGCAGAGCAGCAAGATAGCAAAGTTACCATCTAATTAAATATGTTTTTATTGTATTGCAGCAACGACAAACAAAAAAACAACTTGGTAGGCTATACTGTAAAGTGGTGCTCATGTAATCTGATCCTGGTCCAACATTTTACTGTATCTTTATCTTTTATTTAATCTCTGTACCTCAGGACAATTACTATTATTTGTAGATTCCAATAACCACTTGATGGAAGGAGGTTCTTAATGGCACATGTCAATCAATCAACATGGCATTTCTTGCCTTACAATATAGACGATGACATGAATTTATGTTTTTTTCTGTTAACAGGTGTTAAAAAGAGATCTACTCACCGCTACATGTTGTACTATGTGGATGCAGCCAGTAAATATGCAGCAGCAGAATACACCAGACGAGACGCCACAGCTCCGGTGGCGAACCAACCAAGCCGGCGGGGTCAAACCTAGAGGTCAAAGGTATGAAATCAACAGTTGATGGCTTTGGCAGGAGGAAAAGCTGATGTAATTTGGCCACTTGGGGGCAGCAGAAAGAAACCGTAAACACAGAATTCACATATTGTCACTGATGTTTAACGTTTTTGCTTGATTATACTCGAACAGTTCTGAGGAAATGTCAGCATTTATTTGGAGTTGTGTCTGGCCACTTGGAAAAAAAATATTCACTCTGCATTGGCTCAGTTTTTATACTTGGACCTATATTCAAGATTTGACTGGGTCTATTTTTGTGCAGTAGTTTTAATGGCACCTCATACTATTGAAACAGTGCTACATCTGTGCAACAGTGGTGGATAGAAACATACATTCATTTGCCAAAATTTGCAAAATCATGTTGTGCAGACATATCAATCTTAACACTTTCTGCTTTCTCAGGGTCTCCACATACTATTGATACCACACTGAATGAACAATGTTAATGAAAACCCTAAGAAAACCCTAAGATCTTACTAAGTTTGCAAATTATTTAACATTTTACAAATATTTTGGCCAAATGAATGTACTTTCATAGCCTGGCTAACACCAGACCTCATCTCAATATAGAGCGAATAAAATAGCACGCAAGGCAGCATGGGTATACCCAGGCTAGTACTTTCAAGCATTATGCAGTAATTTCTATTAACATCATTAGTTCATTATTAAACACAAGACTGGATCTGGATAAGCAGAAGAAAATGGATGCGAATAAGAAAGATGTAACAAGTAAAATGCAAATAAGATGCATAAAACATTTAATAACATTAACCTCTTTGGTTAAAAGAAATATATTTAAGACCTTTGTAATTAAAGATTTTGTAGGCCTAATATCTTTGAAAGCTGGAATTAATAAAATCTTCAAAAACCTGGTGCCTTCCTGCTGTGACAGGTCAAAAGAACTGGCTGATATCAGATTATATTATCATTATCTCATCCAATTTAAGTGGGTTTAATTATAATACTGGCAGCTCTCAGCTTCCATATTGAATAACTGGGGGTAAAATAGTAACATTAACATTCAGATAGCTAATCTAATGAAAACCCAAAACATAATGATATGTGATCACTTAGGCTAATTCGAAATTTACGATCTAATATCAATATTTTAATCATTATTTGCAGCCAGGACCCAGTTAGTTAGTTACTTGGTTGGTTTAGTGCCATGTAAAGCGACCTACTTGCTGTCAATCAAGCCATCGGTTGCAGCTGTTCTCAATTCAGCCGGTGTTATTCTCAGAGCGCAGCAGAGTCTCCACGAGTAGCTCCAAGCGCGTCTTGCTGCAAACACAAGGCTCAACAACTTTTACTGTAGTTGTTATATCCCGCGTCCTCCTTGTGACATGCCGGTGTTTGTGGAGGACCCCGCTCATTTCTCTAAATCTAGACTGAGATCAGATTTAGTTGCCCACAATGTGGAGCTGCCACCCGGCAAGAGCAGAAAGGAGGCGTATGTGCAGTTGTATTTAAAACACATCGGTACCAAAAACGCAGCGGATTTTTCCAGCGACGAGGAGGATCAAGCACAAGATGGAGCTGTGAGTGGGTCAATATGATGCAGGCTTTTTTTGGGGGGGGGGATCATATTGTTTTGTAAAAATAAACCCCATCTGCATAAGTATAATATTGTGCTTTTTGCCTTTGCACACTAGACTTAGTTTTACTTGAGTAAAGTGTCACTACAACAGTTCATAGGTGTCCTGCACTCAAAATCCTGTTTTCAGCTGTTTTTCATTTGTGAATGACTGGATTAATTCAAATGATTAAAACTAATACAGTAGTATATCTTTGTGAAAGATTTAGGAGAGGAAATTACTCAGGAATTTATAACGACCAGTACATATCTGGAATGTGACAACTACTGTAAGGAGTTGTGCATAGTTGCATAGTTGTACCCTGTTTCTTTGCTTGGGGCAACAAACCCAAGAGGTTGGAAGCTGCTGTGCTGGCTTGAGCAACTTATTGTTTTTGTGTAGTGGAGTGCTAAATTACAATACTTAAGAAAAGAACAAGTACTTGAGAACTGTGTGAGTTCATGTTATTAATTACCTCCCAGACAATTAGGCTATTGCAAAAAGGCCTCAGGTTCCTGGTAAAAGATATATCAACTAAGGACTTAAGCATAATCTTATATATTTTTGGGCTATTGTGCATTATAAAAATGGTGATAAAGGTGAGCTAAACCAATGCTGCACCTGGTCTCCTGCTATACACGCTTCCCTTATTCTGTTAACTGTACAGAAGATATCTGGGTCACTAGTACCAAACGGTCTTCTCAGCTTGCTGTAGCTCACTGGAGGTCCTTGACCATTAAGCCACCTGCTGTATGGTTGGTATAGACTTACACGAGACGTCTCTGTAGTTTGCGGCTGAAGTCATGTCACGTGCATGTTTGCTGCTGCACCTGTCGCACTCATTTATGTGTGCAAGGAAGAGCACAGCACTTCTCTGCAAGTTGTTTCTGGGCTGTGTCACTGGGTGGGAAAACAACTGTGTTCCCATTCGAGAGCTTAAAGTTTAAAGATTTGCACCCTTGACCCAATGTTCCCATTTAGAGCTGATATAATTTGTCACACACTAGGGGCTGACAGAAAAATCTGCAACTATATTAATAATAAGACTATACTTTATTTTTCAAGCAAACATATTCTCTGGTTCAATTTTCCAGTTTTTTCTTCTATATATTCGCAAAATCTTCGAGCCTTAAGACTGTTGGTCAGGCAAGACAGCCACATTGAAGACTCATTATTTTGACTTTGTTAATGGCCTTTAATACCAAGTGATGTAAAATGGAAAATAATTAGCAGATAAATTAATGTTGCTTTCAGCTGCACTGATACTAGAGTGTTTCTCCAGAAGGTATAATTCATGTTTTCTTATGTTGAGTTGTGATTAACATAATTATATAATACTTAATGGTGCAAAAATAATAACATTAGTACTTTTAACAGACAGCACGTATACTAGTTGAGCGAGAAGATGTTACTCTGTGTTGGAATTGGTACATGATGGTGTCAGATGGACAAAAATATAATATTGACATGGTTTGTAAATGCCTCTATGTGTTGTAAGGGATGCACTAAACCAACCTGTCCTCCTCTGATACTCATCTCATATGCGAATACTGTGTACTGATCTGGTACTAGTACTCTCTTTTACCCCACATTTACTGTAAATCTCTGTTCATTGTACCCTACTTTGTGGAGCTTGTTGGAGCTGTTGTTGTGAAACATGAAGCCAGGGTTTGATGTGGCGTTAAAAACCAACTTAGCAGCCGACTGCGACACAATATTTTTTATGACACTGATATAAAAACTATTTTACGTGAATTTCCTTATTCCAGATCCGTGTCATGTAAATATTAAATGTGAGATGAACCATTTATATGTGGATAAAACAGTCTCTCTCAAATGTTGGTGGGGGGCTCTGCTACAAACCCGTCTTTTGCGTTCCTATTTTTCTGCGGTTGTTGATTTTGAATCACAATAGGTAGATGTAAAAGCAGAAGATTTAGAACGTGATGAGATGAATATTGAAAACATTTTGTGAGCTGCAAGCCTGCAGCCGTTTTCACGCTCTATATCTCACACCATGAAAGTGCTTGCATTCATGCTGGAGTCTTTGTGATGTTGTAAACAACATTTGGTAAATTCTGCTTATTTTGTTTTGTGCGGATAAAGGGGGAGAATCCAGAGGAGGCAGACGTGCGCGACCCAAGTGGTATGACTGATGATGAACTCAGGGCTGCACTGCTCGCACATGGGGTTAACGTCGGACCCATAGTTGGTAAGCCTTCACTTAATACTATACTGAAATACTGCACTAGTTTTCATCATAGTAATAGGATTCTTGTTGTCATAAACACAACTAATTATTACAGTATTGTTTGCCTTTGCCAGCCTCCACCAGGCACTTGTATGAGAAGGTCAGTAGGAAGCTTCAGTCTGATGGACATAACCGACTAAATGGAGCGGACAAAGGCACATTGTACTCCGACAGTGAAGAAGAGGAGGAAAGTGGGGAAGAGGAGGAAAATGGGCGAGACGAAGACGCAGAATCAGGTATGACTTAAAAAAAACAACATTAATTTAACATAATGTAAAACAGCTGGTGTGTTGCAAATGACTGCTGCTGCTGTGTGCACATCTGAATGTAAATGTGTACATAAATATATACCTATGTGTTGTTTTCTGTGACTTGGAACAGGTGTTGAAGAGGACGAGGAAGAAACGGTAAAACAGTCGGACCAGGCCCAGCAAGAGAGCAGCCAGGTGAGAGAGTGTGCGAACGTCTTGTTATCTTGGGAATACGACTTGTTCACATGAAGCTCTTCAAATGCCTGAAATCTGGGAGCTTACGCTGCTTTTTATACTTTTTCATATCGCATGTTACTATCACCTGCTACTGTATATTGAAACTGTCTTCCCTACAGTGCCACTCAGTGGTTACATATTGAAACTGTGAAACAGTAGTATTAGTGCTTGCTTGTGTGTTGTTTTTTTCCCCCCCCAGAATGGTGCTTTTGCTTACCCACAGTGCTTTTTACCCCCATCAAGAATGGTAAATACAGACGGATACTGTATTTAGGGTGTTGTTGGTGCACATTTTTTGTGAAAAAAGTGAATCCTCAGGGGAAACTCACTATATGTGCTTTTCTATTCCTGTATTCGATTGGATTGGCCTTTTTTCTCCTAGAATGTGAGGACTACAAGAAATGGGGAGGCTAGTCTCAAGTGGAATTCGGGGAATGCGTTAAAATCATCCGAGTGGAGTCGGTCTCGCTGCTCCCAGATTCCCGTAGGAATTAGTCGAGCATCCTCTGTAGATCAACGCTCAGGATTAGGATCAGGGGTAGGCTGGTCTCATTTCACATCTCTTGTGGATTTTGAATTCTCTGCATTCCTTGCTTAGCCTTTATTATTGCTCCTTCTCAAGCAACTTGTAGGGTATTTTTCATCTTAAAGTGACGGGCATTGCATTGCTATCTCACAGATTTATAGCCTGGGTGACGACTGATACTGTACATGTTGTGTTGCTTTCAAATATGATAATAATGTGAATCCTTACAGGTTCCATCTGGATCACAATCAGTCGTTGCCACTAGTTGTTCATCTCCCTCTCAGTCCTTCAGCATCGCTCAAATGGTTGAGGAGGAAAGTTGTTTTTTAAAGTCACACTCGACATCTTTAAAGTGATGCGTCAACATTTTTTTTTCGTGTCTTGCCTCACTCCCGAGTCCATGACCAGCAGATAGACACCATCCTTTCGACTGTGCGTGCAGTAAAAAGTAAAAGTAAAAGGGAGATAGAGCCGTATCGCCCGTAATTGCTCAAACGCTGGAAGTGTATAGGTAGTGTTAGCCTGCCTCCTACCCCAAGCCGAAATCAGCAGTCAGAAGCTGATTTCATTTTAGCTCTAAACTTCATCAACATTTCAAACATTTTTAGGCGAGAAAGTAGCCGTTTAGATCAGCAGTGTGTCGTTAATTTGTCTAAATACCAGCTGTTTACAATTTTGTTCGGACGAATTCGGCGCTACTCAAGGTAGCCGTTGTGACCAACGCACTTCCGGTTACTTTCACAAAATAAAACACCCGTTGCCCTTTACATACAGAAGTGCTTTTACTTTGAAAAAGGAAGCTAACCTACCCTCGATGTAGCTAGCTTGAACCAAAATAAAGCGTCTTTGGTTGAACCCTCCGTTTTGACCGATCTCGTCCCGTTACCGGCATTTGACCGCTCAAGATGCCTTACCGGAGAGTTTTGTCAGCTCTGAGACGAAGATTGGCCCGTTTAGAGTTGCTGAAGAGTTTCTCTGATGACTTTAGGTGGAGGCAGGCTACCATTAACAATACACTTCCAGCGTTTGAGCTAAGCTAATTACGGGCGATAATGGCTCTCCCTCGTTACTGCACGCACAGTCGAAAGGATGGTGTCCATCTGCTTGTCATAGACTCAAGAGTGAGGCAAGACACGAAAAAAAAAATGTTGACGTATCCCTTTAAAAATCAACCTGTCATTTAATTTTATTTCTGGGTTTGAAAAAATCATTTAGTGATGTACATTCTCACTCTGAACAACAGATGGAGAGTCAGACGCCACCGTCGCCTAGAACAAACACTACTAAGCGGGAGTTGAAGGGGAGCAATGTGCAGAAACATTGTTTGAGGTCCCAAGGGGTCAGTAGTTCTCAACACTGTTCAGTCACACTTTAAGCTCAGACTCTGGTGGTTCAAGTGCTGGAGAGGGTCACTCACTCACTGCAGCCGCAAAGGAGGGGAATACAAACTTCAGAAATCAAGTGTGTCATTAACCATACTCTCCTTAGGTGGACATGATGCCGGTTGTGGACAAGCGCACCATGACAAACGATTCCCTGTACTACACCCCCAGGGCTTCCCCTCATAAATCAGGATATAAGGCATAATGCATCTTCATGAAGGCTTTTCTTTTCCTGTTTTCTATATGACTTGCAGGGGGACATGAGCATTTCCTATAAGAACACACTAAGTTCGGTGTAACTCCTTTCATATGTCGATGTTTAACTAGAGATTTCATAACAGTGCCTCAGTTTTAATATTTTGTTAGCATGTGTTGAATCTCTGGTTATTACATCACCGATCACCCTTTTCCTTTCTTTCTACCCGACGGCCTGGGTCTCTGTCACTGTGTGTGGGATGCTGCTTTCTGCATGGGACATTTTTTCTCCTGTTTTGTCTGGTTGCTTTTGGGAGTAACTTTTGGTTTCTTTTCTAGCTTCCTGAGGAGCCTGTGAAAGATACGTTCAAGGAGATGTTTCCAGATACTGAGACCACACCTACAGGGATCTGGTAAGTCCTCTTCACAGGTTTCTGCACTGTTGTTGTTGTTGTTGTTGTTGTTGAATGAGACAGGAAATGCACAGGATTGGTAATTGGTAGTGAGTGACATGTGGACACTAGCTTCCATATAGACACAAACTATGCATTTTCATAGTTTTTGGTTATAACACTGACATTTTGCATGTGAGTAACCGTTGTATTCATGATAGATCCACTCAGTAAAAGGCAGACTTCAACAGTTGTTTTTTTATTTATGCCCTTAAAAGCTTAAAGTGGGGGTTTTGTGTGCAGTCTCATCTGTGAAAGACAGTTCTCAACACAGTAGGGGGTAATGGACTTTTTCATTTTTTGATAAAGCACAGGCTCCCTCTATATCTATTTTGGAAAATAGAAATGTTTGTATTTTTCTACAGTATTTCAAATTCTGGCCAGTAGATGGCAATCTTGCAATAATGCAGTCAGGGTGCAATCATGTAAGCATGCTCAGTTTGGTGAAAGTAAATCTAGTCCGAGCATGTGTAATTGTATATTTTGTAATTGTATGGGTTTTTTTTTTTTATAATTCAACGAATCATGTCTAACGTAACTGTATAGATTATATATTTTTATAATTCAACGACTCATGTCCAATCCTCCTGCAGTTATGTAAATGTCCTACTTATCGGTCCTCTGTCTTTATGGACTTTTTATGTTAATTGTTGTATTGTTTGGGGACTGCGGATGTAATTTAGCATTAGTGCTAAATCCGGTGTATTTACAGTGAGTACTCATGCACTCACTTGTCCATTAATATGCACTGTCCCGACTAAATAAACAAATAAAGTAAAGTTGAACCACTTTGCTGAAAGGGTTCAGTGAAGCTTCATTTCACCATCACTAATATATACTGTATATGTATCTCTCCTTCAGTGCCACTCGTCGGAGACCAATCAAAGGGGCAGCAGCGAGACCGATCCAGTACGAATACCCAGAGACCCCCGTCAGTCCGACCACTGCAGAGAGACGAGAGGTGGAGCGTCGGCTTGTACCTGTCCTCGTACAGACTTTGGTCTTCCTCTTTGTGGCGGGCGTCCTGTACCTCATATGTGTTAGTCTTTGTGACAACTCATCGAGTCCGTTTGTGGCCTTACTGGACAGTCTATCCCAGGGGTTAGGCAGCGAGGAGGGGCTTTTGCTTCAGACAGAGGCACAGGACACACAAGCAGCTTATGGCCAGGAGTAACTGTGGTGACAGTGTTTTTTTGTTGTTGTTTTTAACTGTCTACATTGATTTACAAATGTCAAGTTACTTTATTTGTTGATGCAAGCCATAAAGACTTTGTCCTAGGATGTCTTCAGGGAGCACCTGTTAATTTAAACATGTTATGTTACTGTGTTTGTGTGTCTTTCTGGGAGCAAACCTCAAAGTCTGGTTTTACATTTGTGGATGTTCTACCAATCTTGTCCTTTTTTAAAGTTAAGACAATCAAGTCATAGAGGTGCTGTGAAAACTTTACAGAATGTTACTGAATGTTTTGGTAAATGTAATAATAATAATGAGAATTGTGTTATTGATCTATTTCTTAAATCTAAGTTGTGTAAATTGATGGTGCTTTTTTCAAGGAATTGGTATTTTCGATGTGCCTCATGTTTTAAATGTTTGAATTATGCCATTAAAGAATGTTTTGCTTGATACTTTTTGGACTGATGACCATAAAGAGAATTAAGAATATATAAAAAGGTAAAATCCACTTTTACTACACTACCAGTTTAGACACACCAGTTCTCATTCAGTGTTTTTTCTTTATCTTCATTACTTTCTACATTGTAGATTCACGCTGAAGACATCAAAACTATGAAGGAACACATAGCCGATAATGTTAACAAAAGTGTTAGACAAGCAGAAGTTGTAGTTATATTAGATTTTTCGAAGTAGCCACCTTTTTTACACACTTTTCTGTCATCAGCTTCACGAGTTTAGTTTATTTATTTCATTCATCTATCGAGCATAAAAACAAAAAATAAAATAAACAATGACAATACTGTAACTCTTGAATGAAAGGGGGAAGAAAGAAGCGAACTTATATTGTCTACCCACTAATGCTACTGTATGGAAAAAACTGTCATGTTTAGAGCAATTTCTAATTACAACTCAAACAAGTAAAGAATTTTAAAAAAAAAAAAAAAAAAAAAAAAAAAAACAGCTAAAAAGGTTATTCTTGGGTAAAGGCCTGAAAACTCTGTGACCTGTTTTTGCTGATTTTTTAATTTTCTTTTTATTGAATTTTACCTCAGTGTGCTTGTATGTGTGTGCTTGTATACAGTAGGCTATGTGGGTGTGAGTGTGTGAGCATGTGTAGTTAGGAAATTTGTGTTGAAACTGTATTCATGTAAAATATTTGGATTTATATGCATGTTTTAACATGGACCCCATTGGAAGAGTTGCTGTTGCAGGAGTAACAGCTAATGGGGATCCAAATAAACAAATAAACAAATAGGATAAACACTGTTCTCCGATCCCAAACCACCTCGACTGGGTTTAGGACGGTCAAGTGACAGAAAACACAGTGTTTAGCCTACTATATGATTCCACAAGGAACACATTATAATAGGCTATATCATGGTAGCGCTGTTAATAATTGAGAGATTAAGGTGAGAGGTTAATGACACTTTGACATTTTAACATGGTTTTCTATTCACAGTCGCCTAGGTGTAATTACCTTTCCAGACAGCAGGGGGCTCACACTGATTCACTCTGCAGCCACTCAGTCACGGTGATCGAGTTCCGCTGTCACAACAACAGATAAACAATGACAGAATCGGGGCAAAAGTTCAAAATATTCAAGTTTTTAAAGATTATTATTTGCAGTTTACTCATTGCAATCTCGTTGTTACTCACCATAGCGTCTATCAGGACTCTGTCACTGGACGTAAATGTCGGGCTTCAGCTCGCAGAGTGGGAAAAGACGAAGAACATCTCGCTTGTCATAGACCACCACGAGAGAGAGGAGCTGATAGCGAATTTCAAAGGTAATTTATTTATTAGTTGTGTTTCTGTCTTTATTATTATTATATATAAAAAAAAACTAGTGAGATGCTGTTGGTGTTACATCTATCCATCCATCCAGAGGCTATCCGGATCCCCACGGTGTCCTTCTCTGAGACGGAGAGCAACACAACCGCGCTGTTTGAATTTGACAAGCTCCTCCGTAAAGGTAACTTAAAGCTAAAGCAACTAAAGCAAATGTACTTGTCTGTCTGTCTGTCTGTCCTGTTACAGTCACAACTGTGTGTTTGGAAGTTGGTAACGTAACAGAGTCCTCACACACACGCACACATGTACACAGAGAGAAAGAAACTTGAGGGTTTGCAGTGTAGTTCAAGCTAATACTGCGATAACCGATAAGCTAACGTTGATATATTTCATGCTAAACAAGACCTGTGGTGCAGCCACCATGGTACAGTATTATCCATGGCAGCCAAACGCGAGAGCTAACGTTAGCTTGTCGCCCAATGTCAGCAGACTGCTTGTGCAATAATAAACGGTAGTTCCAGGGCCGGATTAAGCTTCTCTGGGGCCACAGGGCAAATACTTGTTGTGGGCCCCCCTCCCCCCTACTGTAGGACTGTGCAGTGCGAAGGTGGATGGTAAGTTACAGAAATGTTTTTCCACATTCTTTAGTACAATTTTTTGAGTTTAAAGCAACTACAAAGAACTTTTAACTGGATGCAAAAAGTCTTCATTTTCTGCTGATCTCTCTACAACAGCAAATGAGGTCATCTGTGGTGGGAAGATAAGCTATTTAACTCTATACCTTTGGGTGGCGGTGGTTGGGTCGGTCCACCAGACGAAACGATTTATGGCACTCAGGCAGGAAGCGACAGCAAAAGATGCCTGATCTTGGGGCAGGATCTTCAAAAAGAAATTTTGTCCACAGGGGTTGCCAAAATTACCACAAAATGAGAGTTCTTTGTAGTTGCTTTGAATAATCATGGAACACAAAATCTAACACACAGACACACACACTAACTACCCTACACATTCAGAGGCTGTGGCCAAATTCACGAGCGTTGATGTTGATAATGGCTACAATAACCACATAAAAATTAAAATTAGACTTTCTGGTCTGTGTGTTTTAAAGCCCATGGTTTAACAGCTGTACTATTAAGCTGAAATATACTTCCATTTTAAAGCGGCTCTCTGTCCTTGATGTTTTTTTGCTTTCATTAACCAATGTACAATGAATCTTGTGATATGTTTGGCCACCAAGGATAGAGCCGTAAGATCATTTGCTGTAAAGGAACAAAAGGCTGCATTTGATCAAGCATTCGGACAATTTAGTTGGGCCAGTGAGATACAGCTGCTCTTTAAATGCAGGTCCTGAACGCCACAACTCTGAGTCTGACATGTGACATTTTATACCAGACTTGGTATGGTTTAATTCCAGCCATATGTTATCAATCTCTACTCCAATGTCAGGGCTTCCATAACAGTCATTTTCGTTATTGATTGAGCTTCCAGTCTTGTGCCACTTTTAGTCAGTTGATTAATAAATTATTCATTTTTGTCTCTAAAATGTCAAACAGTAAGTTATCAAAGACATTTCAAAAGTGTCATATTTCTAATACTTCAAGAAATAAGTGGGTACTACTAAAGCAAATTACTAGTACTTTTCCATCAAGTTTGTGGAATCACAAAATCAACCTTTGCATCACCAGTTTCTAACATAGCTTTTCTGTTGAGGATGATGCAGAGGACATAATCAGGCTTATTTTCACAGACTCCTGAACTCCATTAGAGCCCCAGCAGGTTTTATACGGTTCCTGGCCTTCTAAGCTTGTGCTCTTTCTTCTTCCTGTGCCAGCCTTCCCAACAATTTTCTCTTCAAAACTGGTCCATCACCAGTTGGTGGCCAACTACAGCCACTTATTTTGGGTGGAAGGATCACAGCCGGACTTGTCACCGTACATGTTGCTGGCCCACATTGATGTGGTACCTGCTTCAGAGTCAGATGGCTGGGAGGCCCCTCCGTTTTCTGCCAAAGAGATAGGTGACTTCATTTATGGCAGAGGGACCATCGATGACAAGGGCTCTTTGATGGTGAGAGAACAAATGTTACATTGTGTGATCACGTGGAGTTGAATTACATACTTACTCACTTTTCACATGCTAAACTGATGTCTTCATTTCTTCTAGGGAATACTTCAGGCGCTGGAGTACTTGCTAAAAAAAGGCTATGCTCCCCGCAGAGGGTTTTACATCGGTCTTGGTCATGATGAGGAAGTATGATAATGTCATACTAATACAACGCACTTGAAATTTTGAACTTAAGGAAGAATCAAATAGCCACATTTGAATGACTGAATGCTGAATTTTGTTTTAAAGGTCAGTGGATACAAGGGGGCAGTGAACATAGTTCGTGTGCTGAAAAAGAGAGGTGTGCAACTGTCGTTTGTCCTAGATGAGGGCCTGGCTGTACTGGATGGTGTCATCAGTGGTCTTGAAGGACCTGCTGCTCTGTGAGTGCCTGTCATACTCTAATGCTATACACATTCAAAGAAATCCAAACATGTATGTCCATGAATTAAGTAAAAGTGAAATGTCATAGGGAGTAAATATTGAACACAATGTTTGGAAAGCCAAGAAATCAGCTGGAGTCTGTCAGTATAGAAAATAATTAGGGCTGTCAGTTTAACGCGTTCATTAGATTAATTAATTACACTGCAAATAAACGTGTTAGAAAAATTACCGCAATTGATTCTGAGTGGCAATTCAATGCGCGAGCACTTTAAATTTGGCCCATTGAATGACCCTGGCTACTTGGCAGTGGCACGTCACGGTAGCATAGCACCGAGGAACTTGTCTGGACGTGTTGGTCACTTCCCACCTGCGTCGCTAGTCAAAGCAGGGTGACAACAGACCAGAGCCGGCCCTCCCTATAAGCGAACTAAGCAGCTGCTTAGGGCCCCGCAGCCACTAGGGGGCCCCCAAACTTTGCTCAATCATTTGTCTAACCGTCTCTGACAACGGCAACATGTAACCCATGACCCAACTGGCAACAATGACCGTGACACGCATACGTAAACGTAACGCAGACTGTGGCCGTTCTCCGGTAACGAGCGCGCACCACCCCTTCCCCCCCTCTCTCTCCCCTGGCCCCCTCCCTCCCTCACTCACTGAGATCGCGATTTGCGAGGAGGTGATTGGCTTTTGGAAAGCGACGATGTCCTAAAGGATATATCCGTCAGATGCGGAAAATAGGAAAAAGAAGAAGGTCGAGGATGAAAAAAAAACAAGGACAAGGTAAGGCTAATTAATGTTATGTTTACCAGATGAACGTTTAGCCGAAAAAACATGTTGGTGCTTGTGTTAGCTCACTTAGCTGGCTAGCTGCTACATGTACCAGCCTGCTGCAGTTCACATGTCCTGGCTGATTTTAAGGTCTGTTTACAGTGAAAAGATAATGCTGTTTTCCTGTGAGGGGATAAAGGATCAATCACCCATTTATTAATGGCTGATTAGATATGTCATGTTGCCACATCCTCATTCCCCTGTGGCTGGTTCCAGTCATACAGTTGGTAAGTTTCTTGTTTGTTGCCACAATATGTTTATCTCTGTTGGAAAATTAAATTGTGTGTACACAAGTGGCTAAAAAAATTCTACTAATCTTCTCCACAGCTCCAATGGTTACTGCTGATGATGCTGCTGACCAACCAACATCCTCTATCTTCTTCTCAACTTAAGTTTTGTTTTAAGGGTTCTAGAATTTAGCTGTACAGATAATTTAAAGAAAATAAATCTGTTCAAACTGTAATCTTTTGTAGAATCTTTTATCTTTCTGCTATATCAAAAGTAGTGATTTAATACTGCAGGTTTGGAGCCACCTATTGCCATTCACAATATTAACATTAACATTCAGACAAAAACAAAGTAGAAGAAAAAATGACAAGTGCAATTAGACAGCTTTAAGTGTTTCAGTGACTCTAATTAGTAATAAAATATATGCTCGCCATCATGTTGATAGAGGTACAATAAAATATGCAAGGGTTGCATACGGTAGCTGGTTTTATGAATATTTGATGGTACATATACACTGTGAGGCAGGGCCCCCAATTTTATCCTGCTTAGGGCCCCCAGATGTACAGGGCCGGCCCTGCAACAGACTGACCGACACGACTCACAGCCCGGACGCACTGCCCGCGGAAGCGGAGCGGGAGCAGCGCTCGTCCTCACAGGCGCTTGGCTGGCTGCACAGGGAGCTGCTTCTCCTGCTCTCTCCCCGCCGGGTCAGACATCGACTCCACTCGCATCTCTACCCGTCTGTACTCGGTTTTCCACACACACAGGTCTGTCTCTAGCTCTGTATGAATGGATGTGTGTGTCTCGCGTGCAGACGCAACTGACAAATAGACGGACAAGCAACAACTTAATTAATCATCATTTAATTATTTTATTTTAAAAATTGACCGGATTCTCTCGTCTTTTCTGAGCCCGACTTCCTGTCTGGTACGATCTGGTCTATCCAGCTTGACAACGGTGCTCGCGGCTCGTGTGAAAAATAGAACAGACGCCGAACTGAAGATAGGTTAACATGGGCGCTGATCGGTTCTGCACCTGGCCTAATTGGTTTGGATGTGCTTGACCATTTTCTTTTAAATTTCATTTATGAAAGGCACTTCACCAATAAAAATGTGGATTTCAAATCTTCTCTTCTAAGTGTATTCAATTGATTAGTCATGCAATAAAATTTTGTAATGTCCTAGAATTTTAATTCTTTATTTGGGTACCTTTAGCAGATATAAGATTAAAATGCGATTAATTAGATTAATTAATTACAAATTCTATAATTAATTAGATTAATTTTTTTAATCGCCTGACAGCCCTAAAAATAATCCTTCCTGTCCTCTATCAGTGCAAAGTAATATCAGCTGGTTTAGTCCACATTGACGCCTATGAAAAGGTTTCTCATCACCAAGGTGTCACACAAGAGGCGTCTCATGATGAAACTTATGTTGCAGATTGCAGAACACACTGATGGCATCGGTTACAGACGTGTCTGAATGCACCGTAGCCTATATAAGACAGCAAACTTAGATGGACCTCTGCGTGTGGGAGAAAGAAAAAAAATTGCGCACAGACGAGCTGCCAGAGGAGCATTCTTACGCTGTTTCTTTCTATTTAGCCTGGCATTTGGCTGCACTAAAAACTGTTCAAGATGCGAAGATCTAACCGCCATCTGAGCGCAGATCAACAACATCAACAAGAAAACAAGCGATTGAATGTCACACGATCAACATGCACTATCTTTGTGACGTAATGAGCACCCCTGCTCTAATGGAACAACTTAGAATAAAATTCACAACACATCTTTGGCTTGTTAAAAGCCATTATAAGCATTGCATCAAAACAAAACTTACAAATGCAGTATAAAAATGCACGTCCCTTATTAAATTGTGCAGGTTGTTATTCTGTGTTTTATGTGTTTGCAGAATTGGGATATCAGAAAAGGGCTGGGCCACTGTGAAGCTGAGTGTGTCTACGACCCCTGGTCACTCATCAATGCCTCCCAGAGAGACCAGCATTGGGATCTTGGCTGGAGCTGTCAAAAGGTGAGAGGAACATACAATGTATTGTGGTTAGTCTGTGTTTATGTTGTAACATATGTGTGACTACATACTGTATTTTTGCCATAAGACTCTAACTGTCATGATGATTCCTCAGACTAGAGGATAATCCTATGCCAAGGTTATTTGGTCATGGTCCTGAACGTGAAACCTTTGAACACCTGGCCCATAAGGTAAGAAAAATTAACAATTTGTCCACTACTTATCACAACGTACAGTAAAGCATTTTTGATTTTATCCTGTTTTACTAACTCTTTAACTTCAGTTCAGGCTTCCACTAAAGTTCATAATGTCAAATTTGTGGCTGTTCGCCCCACTACTTGGCAGGTAATCACATTGTAAAAAGTAATTACATTTATTTGCTGTGTTTTCACTGTGTGCCTTGGAATAAACTGACAGTTTTGTATTTCAGGGTACTAGAAAGAAAACCAGACACAAATGCTTTTGTAAGGACTACCACAGCAGTGACCATGTTTAATGCAGGAGTTAAGGTACAGTTATACATTTTAAAATAGAAGGCAATTCACAGGAAGGTTGCAAGCAATTAATCATGCCCGAGAAAAATCCTAAATGGTTTCCCCCCCCTCTCTAGGTGAACGTTATCCCTTCTTTTGCTGAAGCTTATGTGAATCTAAGAATCCACTCAGCGCAGACGTTACAAGAGGTAGAGTTAGAAAACTTGCTCTCCTTTTTTGAGAATTCCTGATGTCACCAAGATTGTTTTATGTTGAATAAAATGTGTGCTACCTCACATAGGTCCTAGACCTCGTTCATCATACAGTGGGTGACCAGCGGGTGAAGATCGAGCTTGTTGACGGCTTCGACCCTCTGCCGGTCAGCTCAGCGGGCGAACAGTCCTTTGGCTTCCAGATCATCAAGAAAACTGTGTTGGACATGTTTCCTACAGTTACAATAGCCCCAGGTAGAGTGCAGACAGATAACTTACTTTACTTAGGTATATTTAGGTATCAATTATTTATGAATGTTTTTATATCACGTCCAGGTGTCTGTATTGGGAACACGGACAGTCGACACTTCAAAGACCTGACCAGTAATATTTATCGCTTCGCCCCAATCTGGTTTAAACCAGGTGATGCTCAGAGGTAAGAAGAGGTAACGGTGTACTGCTTGTGCTATGCAACAACTGTCAAACTGTAAAGCAACTTCTTCCACACAAGAGTGCTACTGAGTGACCTACTGACTGGCATATTTAAAGTTGCATTTGCACATAATACAGTAAAACAGTATTAGGTATAAAACCCACAGCTTGCATGGTTTATGAGGTATAAACCGTGCAAGCTGTGGGTTTTATACTCTGGCTACAGAAAGACATCTCACAGGAACCATAATGGGAAAGTGGCTGAAGTAAACCCTCTCCTCTTTCTTTTTTTTGAATATTTTATTTTCACTTTTTAAAAATTTTTTCCAACAAAAAATAGAAGAGAGAAAAAAAACAACACAAAAACCTACATACAAAATAGGCATACACCACCTGACATTGTTAAATTAAATAAATGAAGTAAGAAAAGTAAAGACAAAGGCTATATGAGGATATATACTATGAGCAAAGTAGTCCAGTGCCTTCTGTCTCAAAATACCATCAGGGGTATGAATAGAAAATAAAACAAAACACACAAACCCTCTCCTCTTTCTTAGTTTCTATGAACGTCAGCTGTCAGCAGGTAAAAACTATTCTTCTTCTCTTTCGTAGATTCCATGGCATCAATGAAAGGATTTCCAAAAAGAACTATGAGGAGCTTGTCATGTTTTACTTCAGCCTAATTCAGAACTGTGACATTGGGAACCTCCCTGAGCCTCACAGCTCAGTCCATGAACTCTAAGGCACTGACAGTATTGATAACAACTAAAAATAAAATGCTAATGAGAAGCTTGTGCTTACATTAGTCTCAATTAGTTTACACTCAAGAGGACCATGGCCTGACTTGGACCTTTGCCGCTAAATTTCAATGAGATTCTTGATTGTAGTGGCCTGTAATTTTAAGATTAACGTAAAAAAAGTTGCTAATTTCAGTTTTGTGTGATCACACATTGTTGCAGTGAAATAATCACAGGTCAGGTACAGGTATATGAAACTCCTTTTGTGTTTGTGATTAAGATTGGTAGTGTATTTTATGGTACACTCCCAAATTATGGTGATGCAATATTTGGATTAAATTCCATTGTGCTGCTAATAATTTGATCATTAAAAATGATCAACTTCAGTGAAATAACTGTATAATTTTTTTTTTTTTTTTTTTTGCTGCTGATATGACAATGCAACAATATGCTGCTTGCTGGGGAAATTCTAATTTGTGATATTTAAAACTGTACTTTGTTACTTCTTGTTGAATCACATATCCATCTTCTGACTGCTGTACCATCACTGACTGACTCATTAAAATGAATCCTGATGTGTAAAGATGATTTGAATTTGCACAGAAGCTTGACATTGAAATTGTTGAAAAATGCAACAAATAACAAAATAATGTATATTTTTTTAAATTTTGAAAGCTGTTCATAATCATGACAATATCCCAGTAATATATGTTGTATTGAAAAGAAAGAAAGATTCCTCTTATCGAGGCATTGAGCTAAACATCATAACACGGCAAGTTGCAAGAAACTGACATTAAAGTAAAGCAGTTTAATATTTTAGCCAAGATGAAAACACACAAAGCTTTATATAATGCCCCCCCCCCCGATTAGTATCCCACTTAGGGCCAGTCACAGCATTTGCAGGTGTTTCGGAAGACTAAACCGAAGGGACAGTTCTGGACATAGGTTACGCCATTGAAACAATTGTAAAAAGCATTTGGGTCGGGATTAGGATAAAGCCCACTGGTCTTTCCTTTGCAGAAATGTTTATCAGATTGCCCAGCAGAGGGTGTTGTTGTGGTGGTTGTGGCGGCAGTGGTAGTAGTAGTAGTAGTACTAGTAGTAGTAGTGGTTGTAGCTTCAGAGCCAGGCGTACATTTGGCATCTGTAGGTGAAATTGTTGTCTCTAGTTTCTCAGTTGTGGTGGGAACCCCTGGAGACGTTTCTGGAAGGTGTTTTCACACAAAATATTAGTACCATTACCATTGTACAGCATACGATAAATACTTTTTACTTTCTTTTTTTTTTACAACTTTGGGCCTACCTGACACCAGAAGATTGTGCAGGTGGCTGAGTAGTGGATATTTGCCCTGTTTACAGAATTGCCCGTTAAAATCATCCAGGTCCATAGACCAGACAAAGACTCCTCCTAAGTTGTTTTCTTTTACATAGTTAACCTGTGAGAATACAATTAATCATTAGCGTGCACTCAGTCAGTTAAAAAAATACATACTCTACAGTTGTTTTTATGAAATAAATCACTACCTTAGCGTTAATGCTGTCTTTATTGTCAAAGCCAACCCACTGATTTCCTGTGGTTGCATAAGGAACTTTTTGGTCCTCAAGCCAATGGACTGTTTTTCCTTCAACATTAAGACAAACCTGAAAAGACAGAGTCAAATTTTAATACAGCATATTAACACAATCAGAGGAACAATATAAAAAAAACCTTTATGAATCATGAAGCTCGTTGTTTAGGTTGATAAGGGATTTCAGATTCACCTCATAATAGGACCAAAATCCTGCTTCTTTGGTGTAATGACCTGGATTACCAGCACCACTAATTGGTGCTCCAACAACACTAGATAAAGAAGACAGTGTAAAGGTTCGTCCATACGCTGCAAATCCCAAAATCAGCTTTTCAGCAGGTACTCCCTGGTCTTGCCAGTACCACATAGCAAAGCCCTGAAATAAGTAAAAAGAATTGAAGGATTAGGGTCAGTTGTGATTGGTATGTCACTGTTGATTAATGTTTTCACACCGTGGCTCACTTGGCATATACCAGCTAAACCACACCATCTATTAGTAAATAAATCATGCAATGTAAGCAAAGCTATAAGGCCAACATTAACCTTACCAGTCTTACTGCTTAAAATACAAGAGGTTAGATTAAACCTAAGGCAGCACAACTTTTGGGAGGCTGGACTTTACACTTTCTTCGCATTAGTATTTGCTAGCTGGTTAGCCACCTTTCAGCCACCTGAGACAGCTTTTGGTGAATAAAAGAAATAACAGTTTTTAATGCTAACATATAGTAACAGCAAAGTGGCTTTTAACCTTTCATCAGTCTTAACTCAATAATAATACATAGCTAGTTGACAGAATCAAATCTGCTACTTACAGCATTTAAGAAAATGCGACTTCCAGTGTCCTGGTATCCCGGGTTAAGAGGGCTGTGATGTCCTGTGACTCCGTCCCATGTGCCATGAAGGTCAAATGCCATCACATTAATGAAATCCAGGTACCTAAAAAATAAGAAAATTACATTAGATGCTTATGCAATCAAATTCACCAACACATGATGACAGCTTGTTGTAGCCATTTAAAGTATTTAAACCACAATTTTTATTTGTTGCACACACATCAGTTACGTTTATATAATTTGACTTGGTAATTCATTTTTGTAGAAATTTATTGCGTCACTGTAGCATCACATTACTTGAATACACGTCACTGGGGGGCGGGAGTAAGTCAGAACAATGTCGGACAGGTGAATAGACTGTGGTTGCATATAGTTTTTGACCACAACTATTGTTTACGACTTTTAAGTTACTCAATTCGTTGATTTGATGGTTTTTTCATTATTTTTTGGAATTTATTATCAATATGAAATCAAGTTTTTCTATGTTTTTTACCTGCTTTGGAAATAAACGACTCAAAGAAGGAGGTGCGTTCAAACGCCACAGACCGTCCCTGTCCACGGCATGATATGCCGATACACAGCTTATCACTTGAATGTAATTAATAGCAGAGAATTTACTTGGCAATCTCTGCAACTTCGTAGCTGGCATCAATCGTTCCTTTGTGGGCAGCCATGGCAGCAGTGACCAGTAATCTGGTACGGCCATTTGCTTTTCCCTCAGCCTCATATGCAGATAGGAGTTCCTGTATAACAGTAACAGACCGATTCAATGTCAAATCATGTTATGTAATGTAATGCAAGATGAATCAATATGCATCATTTATTTATTCATGATGATGTTTGTCTCAGAAAAATCAGATCAAACCTTGCATAAAAGTGTGAATCTGTGTTTATCCTGTGGTTGGCTTCCTCGGGTACCAGGGAATTCCCAGTCCAGGTTTATCCCGTCAAATCCGTATGTTCTCAGTAGCGTGATAGACGACTGGATAAACTTCCCTCTGTTGGCAGCTGTTGATACCATTGCACTGAATCTGGACATTTAAACAGAAATGGTGCTAAAGAAGACATGCCACACATTAGATATTCTTTGGTAGATTATATTTACTTATCTTACTTTTGTGTGCCAAAAGTCCAGCCACCAACAGCCAAAAGGGTTTTAAGATCTGGATTTCTGTGAGAATTGAAATGCAGCAGTATATATTGACTACTCCAAGATAAAAGACAATGGGCCTCATTCACCAATATCTTCTTAAGAACCTTCTTAGATTCTTTCTTAAGTTGTTCTTAAGAAGTTCCTTAAGAAAACCCTACGTCAGATTCATCAACGCGTTCGTAAGCCTCAGAATTGTTCGCAGCTGTGTTCTTAGGCCATCTCCTCGTAAGTTGAGGGCGTGTGCCAGGTGAGTCTAATTAACATATGATTAGCATAGGTAACAGCCCCATCAATGCCTGTAAAAGGGCATGAGACTGCAGGGCCGTGTGCACACAGCACCCACAGGCACTGAGCAGAGGAGGTGAAGTGAGAAAGAAAGTTGAAATGCTCAAATGAAAATCTAGGAGGGAGCACCAGACTCCAAACGTAAAAAGAACTTAAGTAGTGAAGTGGCGCTACTGCGGCAGGAATGAAACAAAGAAACAAACAAAAAGCTTATATTTAGTTTATATTTTTATATTTATATTTAGGCTATACTTAGTAGCGTCAGCTCTAAATATTTAGTAGCGTCAGCTCTTCGGGTTGTTATCAGAGACCACACTCTCACGTGTGCCATCATAAATATAATCATATTGTCACATATGAAAAAAAAACAGTTGTGTGTAGTGTGAACACTTACAGTAAGTGCACTGTGGCAGCCCGCAATTAGGAAAAAAAAATAATATCGGCAGCTGTATGTTGCGCACAACAAAACTGATATGAATTAAGGGTCTATAATGTTTTTTAAGAGACTGCAATGATTTGTCAATTATTATTATTAATATATATGATTATTAAAAACATCATAAAAGATAAGAAAATAATTCTTATTAAAATCATATAATATCATACAACTGCAGAACAGAAGAAAACGCTATAATCGGTTATTTTTGCAGAAGTCTCAGCACTTAAAAGTGCGTAAGTATACTCCTGACTGTTCTTAGATTTTGTTCTTAGTTAAGAACAAATTCTGGATAAGAAAACATTCATGAATGCCACAATCTTCGTAAAAACTTCGTAAGTATGACTTAAAGCAGATATCAGTGGCAGGGCCGTTTCAGCTAATGCTGTGTTCAAGGCAGGCTTTTGAAACCGTAAGTTACAGCTTCAAGTCACAACTACGACTTGGTAGCGTTCCAGGTAACCCGTAGCTCGTGTTTTTACCGTCCTGTTGTCTGTGAAAGTTCCCTATAACGGCCACTCGTAACTTCCGACCCGTGAACTCGTACCAGATCGAACTGGTATGACTTCACAGGAAGGAAAAACACAAAGTACGAGTTTCCTTGAACGCACCATGAGTTAGCAGCCCCCGCCCTTGTCAGGCATCAATTGGTCCTCGTGCTACGTCACCACATTCACGCGCATCCCTTGGCTGCACACACAGCCCTTCATGCCGTTCTCTCCCCTCATTGGATAACACTTGTATCCCACAAGGAAAATTTTCTCCTCGGGTTACAGCAGAGCAGAGTGACGGAGAGACTCGTGTTTAGGCTGAAATACTTCATGTAAGTGATTGCTGACGGAAAATAGGACTATTTAGGACTTATATTAACAAAAACATTCCACTGATATCTGCTTTAAGAACAAATTTGTTCTTAAGAACGGTTCGTGAATGAGGCCCAATGTTCAGAATTTTTATAGGATAAAGCTCTGACCTAGTTTTCAGTCCATTAAAGGTACGGTAGCTTTCTATATCACTCCCGTGATATGGAACCAGCTCATGGGCACCGTTAATGCCAGAAAAGGCAAAGATCAGATGGGTACACAGGTTTGGATTAACATCTGAAAGTGTGAACTTCCCTCCAGCAACTCTATATTTGGACCAGCTGGTGTAGTAACACACCAGTTTGGAGGAAGAAGCTGAAATATTTAAGACGTCAGTTAACAACTGTTTGGGGATTTAATTTAATTGACTTGACATTTAATGCAAAAATATAAACTCACCCAAGCTGGTCAGGATCAAACAGAGACCTTCAAATGGACACACTCGGTCAGTACATAGTCAAAATAACTAAAAATATTAATTTTACCAGTTCAAAATATACTTTACCTGCAATTAGAATTGTTGCTCTCATGTTTATACTGGGGAGAGAACAATCGGAAAAAGAGAAACCGCAACGTGTGGAGTGATCACAACTCTTTCAACTACAGTAAGAGGAGAGAGAAATTTTCTATGAAACTTCTGAACATTTTAAGAGGGACTTAATTACACTTGCACATCTGTCCTCCACCATGACCATAAAAGGACCAATGAAATAACAATCTCAATGTACTAAGTGACAGAAAGCGAATAGCTAACTCAGGAATGGAACAGCAACTTCTCAAAAAGTATTACATCCGTACTTAAAGCAGAAGTAAGTGATATATTTGTGTTAATATAAGTCTTAAATAGTTAGTTATATCTATACCGACAGCAATCACTTACATAGAGTGTTTGGACTGAAACACGGGTCTGTCAGTCACTCTGCTCTGCTCTGAGCCGAAGAGAAAACATTTATCGTATCCTACAGTTTTTATCCAATGAGGAGAGAGAACGGCATGCAGGGCTGTGTGTGCAGCCAAGGAACGCCGTGAATGTGGTGACGTAGCGACGAGGACTGTTATGGTGCGTTCAAGGAAACTCGTATTTTTCCGACCGTGAAGTGGTACCAGTTCGATCTGGTACGAGTTCACCGGTCGGAAGTTACGAGTGGCCGTTATAGTGACTTTCACCGGTAAAACAGGTCGGAAAAACCCGAGTGGGTTGCCTGAAACGCTACAGTTGTGACTTGAAGCTGTAATTTACGATTTCAAAAGCCTGCCTGGAACGCAGCATTAGCGAAAACGACCGGACCACTTACTTCTGCTTTAATTAAACAAGAAATGATGTGACCATAGTGTAAAAACAATAATAAAAGTTATGCCTTAATAACACCAAAGTGTACTCCTGTGACCCAGCTTCTCTTTTGTTGTCAATTAACCAATTGTTATTCATTTGTAATTCCTTGTGTTTTGAAATAAACTCTTGATTGACATGTTAACTTGATTTAACATTATATATAATAGCAGCATGTCTGACCATAAAGATAACATGAGAAATACCGTTAGATTATCTCAGGTGTAAGTATTCAAAAATGTACATAATAATAATGATAGTACACTCGGTTTAATACTTACATTTAGGATGGCGGCAAGTCCCTCTTTGCCGTGGCTGATGATGTGTGACAAAAAGTCTTTATAATTGAGGGAGGTGGGGAAAACTTAAAGGGTTGGGGACAATGAATAAAATGTTACGTAACCATCCTAGTTGCAAAACTGGTATTGCAATCTTTAGTACTATCCTGTCTCGACTATTGCCCAACAATATGGTCTAGCGCCGCAAAACAAGACTTACAAAAACTCCAAATTACACAGAATAGAGGGTTCTTAGTGTAGAGGGGATGCATGGAACACTGTCTTGACAGTAGATCAAAGACTGGCTTATTTATCATGTGGGAAAACCTAATAATTTTTTGTTCAGCTACAACCTACAAATGACAGACATGGCTGTGCTACTGGACATGCCTTGAGTGTTCACTTTACCCTGCTTCTACCAAGAACTGAGGCACTTTAGAGAACTGAAATGTATAGCTCCCCCCACATATAACCAACATTGAAAATAAATGGAGATTTAAAAAGAAAATAAAAGAGGCCATTATTGGTAAAGAAGTCGGTTGAATTCTTATCTTGAACTGTAACACTCTGTGAAATCTTAATGTAATGTGTTGAACGAGTCAAACTTATTTTGTATTTGTAATTTCGTTTTATTGTGTTATACTTTGGTTGTTATACGAGGTTCTGGACCCCAGGAAGAATAGTCCTCACCAAGATAAGGACTAATGGGGATCCATAATAAAACAAAAGAAAACAAAAACAAAACACAATACAGTAGGCTTACATATAAAGTCATTCTGAATGAATTTTAATGCAATCTATCTAAACCTTTTTAAACATTTGTGCGTTGTTTTTTTTAAGGGTGAATTATTGTGTTTTGATTTGTTGTTGAGGGGTTGCATCATAATTTGCATCTGTACAGATAGCTGCCATACAGTACATACCTGGATAATATCAGTCACATCTTAGTCAGTCCATTATATAATGTAATTTATGTCATGCACCTGCAAAATGAAGAATGTTCCATTTTTTTTAAAGGTGTTACACGTGTACATCTTACCCAACATGTGCACATATCTTGTTTTAATATTTGAATGTACTGTTCTGCTCTGTTGGGTTTTGTTTGTTTTTTTAATGATGGAAAAATGTTTTTAAGGCCCCCTCCGGCATGACTGATTATTGTCCCATTGGAACTACAGTGTGCCTGCAGGTTTTAAATCACAAACCTGGATAAATCTGTCAACTTGCAGGGACAGACACTGCCGCTAACAAACAACAGCACTAAGTACGAAATTATACACTTGCCACTCTGATATGTCTGCTTGGTCCCTTTTGGTGCACAGATTACTCTTGATTGAACTCTGGGTCTGTCTGGCTCTCCAGCAGACTATTGTGACAAACAATGAAGATAAAGGAAGGATAAAAAAGAAACAGCTAAAAACAAGGTGTTGGAGAGTGGGTTAGAGTTGTTCTGGGATGAAACTAGATGTTTTATACATAGAAACTAACTAAACAAAAAAAGAATAAATAAAAAAAAGAATCACAGTAACAGTAATAGTTGAAAAAAATTCTACTTATTTCTGTCCACCACTGATTTTTATTTGATTTTATAAAAGGTAATTGTAATTTCTTTTTTTAATTATTAACTTTACTTATTACTTATTGGCATGCAATGAAGCTCCTCTTTGCTGCACTAAGTACAGGAATGGTATGTAGGACATACCTGTGTCAAATCTCTCCTTGAAACCTTTGTGGTGCTTCTTTTTATACACTAATTCCATTTAGCAATAACTCTCTTATCCCGGATGATTTTCTGGCCGGAGAGAACTATTTTCATAAGGTTTTGATAAGGTGATTAAAAGTGCTGATGCCTGACCTGATCTATACCCTCTGGGTGTGGTTATTTTCCCCCCCATCATAGGGCTTAAATACACAACACATAATTATTTTTCTCTCTTAATTTTTCTTCTACCATATTGTCTTACAAGAATTGCACTGGAACATACATGAACAAACAGTATTTTAAAACTAATCAAGACATTGTGAGTTCACTGGAGAATGAAGGACAGCCTGATAATGAATGTGGCACACTAAAAGAGTAATAAATAAGAATAAAATTAATCTGTGCAGAAACCGTGTTTATATGATGTGTTAATACAGCAGCATTATATGAACATTATGTTATATAATAGATTATATATTGGAGCCCCTAACAACACTGCATACTCGCAGTGTGTTTCTTTATTGTGTTTCTGATTTATTGTCTAAACTAAACTAGTTTAGACAATTTGGGCTGCAGTCACCTAACAACATCTTTTACATGACATTTTCCCTTGTACAACAGGTTTGGGCAGATGGTCTGTCTAGTCCTGTGAAACAAATCTTGCATAGGAGGATGGTTATTACCGGTAATAGTTGTTCAGTTATCTCTTTTAGCCATGTGCTAAACCATAATATAACCTCAGAATGGAACTTCTTGCAATGACAGTTAATAAATCCCCTTACCCCTCTCTCAGCCACTGATAACAGGAAGGTAGCTTGTTTTTACAGTTCAGTTTTATGCTCAATGCAAACAACAGAATCATAACCAACTTTTAAAAAAAAGTCTGTGACACATCACATATTTTGTTATTTATCATTTTATATTTGATTTATTAATTCAGTAATAATTTGTAAAATCTATAAAGTAAAGCTTACATCACGTACAAGTATATGCAATATGTAACATCATTCATTCATTCATTCATTAACCTTTATTTAACCAGGCAAAATTGGTAAGAAAAGATTCTTATTTATGCAATGTCCTGGTAGGAGGTGAAAGACCTCCAGGGGCAAACGGGAGAGGAGAAGCACAAAAAGACAACACTAAAATATAAGACAGCACAAGTAAATCATTATGCCATTAATGATGTTAGGATTAAATATAAACCAAAAACATATGTATGTAACAACTATACACTTGAGAAAGGTATGAACGATGTAATAATGGAGGAAATGATAACAAGAACACACATGCTCAACTCATTAAGATATAATATTATTATTATATATATTTATTAATAAATAAAATAAATAATATGTGTAATATATTTACAGACAAGAATGAGAAGAGATGTCATTGCTGATGGGGAGCTTAAGGTAATCTATTCTTAAGGAATACAGTGAAAAATCACAGGAATTTATACATATAAGATTTTTTAATGAGAATATTTAAAGAGGTCTGCCATTGTTTAGGGGTAGTCACAGCACTGGCAAGATTCACGAAAGATCAATTGTGGTTGGCAAAACTGGAGGTGCACTGTCCCGTCACCGCAGCTGTAAAAAGAATTTGGGTTTGAAGGGTTTGACACAAGCCCACTGGAACTTCCCTGACAGGGACCATCAGAATTTCCTACAGTAGTTTGTGCTGTGGTAGTTGGAGTTGTGGAAGTTGGGAGTGTGCTTGTGGTAATTAGAGTTGTGCTTGTTGAGGTTATAGTATCAGTAGTTTGGGATGTGGTAGTGGGGGATGATGTGGTGGTGGGAGTTGTGGTTGTGGATGTGGGACGTGTTGTTGTGATGGGAGCTGTGGTTGTCATAGCAGGAGTTGTTGCAGTTGGAGTCATAGTGGTAGTTGGACTTGAAGTTGTGGTAGTTGGAGTTGTGCTTGTAGTAGTGGCGGTTGGGGTTGTGAGAGTTATAGTTGAAGTAGTAGGAGCTGTTTCAGTGGAAATGGGAGTTGTGGTAGTGGGAGATGTGGTTGTGGGAGCATTGGTTGTTGTGGCAGTAGTTGGAGTTGGAGTCATAGTGGTCGTTGGAATTGTAGTTTGAGTTGTGCTTGTAGTAGTGTCACAGCACTGGCAAGATTCACGAAAGATCAATTGTGGTTGGCAAAACTGGAGGTGCACTGTCCCGTCACCGCAGCTGTAAAAAGAATTTGGGTTTGAAGGGTTTGACACAAGCCCACTGGACCTTCCCTGACAGGGACCATCAGAATTTCCTACAGTAGTTTGTGTTGTGGTAGTTGGTGTTGTGGAAGTTGGGAGTGTGCTTGTGGAGATGAGAGTTGTGCTTGTTGAGGTTATAGTATCAGTAGTTTTGGATGTGGTAGTGGGGGATGATGTGGTGGTGGGAGTTGTGGTTGTGGATGTGGGACGTGTTGTTGTGATGGGAGCTGTGGTTGTTGTAGCAGGAGTTGTTGCAGTTGGAGTCATAGTGGTAGTTGGACTTGAAGTTGTGGTAGTTTGAGTTGTGCTTCTAGTATCGACAGTTGAGGTTTTGGTTGTGAGAGTTGTGGTTGAAGTCGTGGGAGCTATGGTTGTGGAAGTGGGTGATGTTGTAGTGGTGGGAGCTGTGGCTGTAGTAGCAGGAGTTGTAGTTGTGGTAGCTGGAGTTGTGGCTATAGTAGCAGGAGTTGGTGTTGTGGTAGCTGGAGTTGTGCTTGTAGTAGTGGCAGTTTCAGTTGTGGTTGTAATGGTTGTGGTTAAAGTAATGGGAGCTGTGGTTATCGTAGTGGGAGAATTTGTGGTGGTGGGAGTTGTGGCTGTAGTAGCAGGAGTTGTAGTTGAGACAGCTGGAGTTATGGGTGTAGTAGTGTCAGTTGGGGTTGTGAGTTTTGTGGTTGAAGTAGTGGGAGCTGTGATTGTGGTAGTGGCAGTTGTGCTGGTGGTGGGAGCTGTGGCTGTCGTAGCAGGAGTTGTTGTAGTCGGAGTCGTAGTGATGGTTGGACTTATAGTTGTGATAGTTTGAGTTGTGCTTGTAGTTGTGGCGGATTTTGTGGCTGTGGTAGTGGGAGATATTGTGGTGATGGGAGTTGTGGCTATAGTAGGAGTTGTAGTTGTGGTAGCTGGAGTTGTGCTTGTAGTAGTGGAAGTTGGGGTTGTGAGTTTTGTGGTTGAAGTGCTGGGAGCTGTGGTAGTGGAAGTGGCAGTTGCTAGTACTGTGCTAGTACTGTCAGTTGGGGTTGTGGTTGTGAGTTTTGTGGTTGAAGTAGTGGGAGCTGTGGTTGTGGTAGTGGGAGTTGTGCTGGTGGTGGGAGCTGTGGTTGTCGTAGCAGGAGTTGTTGTAGTGGGAGTTGTAGTGGTGATTGGATTTATAGTTGTGATAGTTTGAGTTGTGCTTGTTGTTGTGGCAGTTGTGGTTATGAGTTTTGTGGCTGAAGTGCTCGGAGCTGTGGTAATGGAAGTGGCAGTTGAGGTAATGGGAGATGTTGGGGGGGTGGCATTTGTGGCTATAGTATAAGGAGTTGTAGTTGTGGTAGCTGGAGTTGTGCTTGTAGTAGTGGCAGTTGTGAGTTTTGTGGTTGAAGTGCTCGGAGCTGTGGTAATGGAAGTGGCAGTTGTGGTAATGGGAGATGTTGGGGGGGTGGCAGTTGTGGCTATAGTAGAAGGAGTTGTACTTGTGGTAAGTGGAGTTGTGCTTGTAGTAGTGGAAATTGGGGTTTTGGTTGTGAGAGTTGTGGTTGAAGTATAGGGGGCTGCAGATGTGGCAGTGGGATTTGTGGTTCTTGTAGAAGATGAGGTGGTGGAAGATGTGGCTGAGATTGTGGTAGTTTGAGTTGTTTTTGTAGTAGTAGCAGGTGTGGTTGTTGTGAGTTTTGTGGTTGAAGTAGTGGGAGCTGTGGTCGTGGTAATAGGAGTTTTGGATGTGGTAGTGAGAATTGTGGCTGTAGTGGCGGGAGTTGTAGTTGTGGTAGCTGGAGATGTGCTTGTTGTACTGTCAATTGGGGTTGTGGTTGTGAGTTCTGTGGTTGAAGTAGTGGGAGCTGTGGTTGTGGTAGTGGCAGTTGTGCTGGTAGTGAGAGCTGTGGCTGTCGTAGCAGGAGTTGTTGTAGTTGGAGTCGTAGTGGTGGTTGGACTTATAGTTGTGATAGTTTGAGTTACACTGGTTGTAGTGAAAATGGGAGTTGTGGTTATTGTAGTGGGAGATGTGTTGGTGGGAGTTGTTGTGGTGGTCGGACTTGTAGTTGTGGTAGTTTGAGTCGTGCTTGTAATAGCAGTGGTTGGGGTTGCCAGAGTTGTGGTTGACGAAGTGGGAGCTGTGGGTGTTGTAGCAGGAGTTGTTGTGGTAGCTGAAGATGTGCTTGTAATAGTGGCAGTTGGGGTTGTCGTTGTGAGTTTTGTGGTTGAAGTAGTAGGAGTTGTGGTTGTAGTAGCAGGGGTTGTAGTTGTTGTAGTTGTGGTAGCTGGAGTTTTGTTTGTAGTAGTAGCAGTTGGGGTTGTGAGTTTTGTGATTGAAGTGCTGGGAGATGTGGTAGTGTAAGTGGCAGTGGTAATGGGAGATGTTGGGTGGGTGGCAGTTGTGGCTATAGTAGAAGGAGTTGTACTTGTGGTAGTATGAGCTGTGCTTGTACTAGTAGCAGTTGGGGTTGACAAAGTTGTGGTTGAGGTAATTTGAGTTGTGGATGTAGTAGCAGGAGTTGTTGGTGTGGTAGCTGGAGATGTTCTTGTACTAGTGGCAGTTGGGGTTGTTGTGAGTTTTGTAGTTGAAGTAGTGGGAGCTGTGGTCATGGTAGTAGGAGTTTTGGATGTGGTAGTGAGAATTGTGGCTGTAGTGGCAGGAGTTGTAGTTGTGGTAGCCGGAGATGTGCTTGTTGTACTGTCAATTGGGGTTGTGGTTGTGAGTTCTGTGGTTGAAGTAGTGGGAGCTGTGGTTGTGGTAGTGGCAGTTGTGCTGGTGGTGGGAGCTGTGGCTGTCATAGCAGGAGTTGTTGTAGTTGGAGTCGTAGTGGTGGTTGGACTTATAGTTGTGATAGTTTGAGTTACACTGGTTGTAGTGAAAATGGGAGTTGTGGTTATTGTAGTGGGAGATGCGTTGGTGGGAGTTGTTGTGGTGGTTGGACTTGTAGTTGTGGTAGTTTGAGTCGTGCTTGTAATAGCAGTGGTTGGGGTTGCCAGAGTTGTGGTTGACGAAGTGGGAGCTGTGGGTGTTGTAGCAGGAGTTGTTGTGGTAGCTGAAGATGTGCTTGTAATAGTGGCAGTTGGGGTTGTCGTTGTGAGTTTTGTGGCTGAAGTAGTAGGAGCTGTGGTTGTAGTAGCAGGGGTTGTAGTTGTTGTAGTTGTGGTAGCTGGAGTTTTGTTTGTAGTAGTAGCTGTTGGGGTTGTGAGTTTTGTGGTTGAAGTGCTGGGAGATGTGGTAGTGTAAGTGGCAGTGGTAATGGGAGATGTTGGGTGGGTGGCAGTTGTGGCTATAGTAGAAGGAGTTGTATTTGTGGTAGTATGAGCTGTGCTTGTACTAGTAGCAGTTGGGGTTGACAAAGTTGTGGTTGAGGTAGTTTGAGTTGTGGATGTAGTAGCAGGAGTTGTTGGTGTGGTAGCTGGAGATGTTCTTGTAGTAGTGGCAGTTGGGGTTGTTGTGAGTTTTGTAGTTGAAGTAGTGGGAGCTGTGGTTGTGGTAGTGGCAGTTGTGCTGGTGGTGGGAGCTGTGGCTGTCGTAGCAGGAGTTGTAGTTGTGGTAGCTGGAGATGTGCTTGTTGTACTGTCAATTGGGGTTGTGGTTGTGAGTTCTGTGGTTGAAGTAGTGGGAGCTGTGGTTGTGGTAGTGGCAGTTGTGCTGGTGGTGGGAGCTGTGGCTGTCGTAGCAGGAGTTGTTGTAGTTGGAGTCGTAGTGGTGGTTGGACTTATAGTTGTGATAGTTTGAGTTACACTGGTTGTAGTGAAAATGGGAGTTGTGGTTATTGTAGTGGGAGATGTGTTGGTGGGAGTTGTTGTGGTGGTTGGACTTGTAGTTGTGGTAGTTTGAGTCGTGCTTGTAATAGCAGTGGTTGGGGTTGCCAGAGTTGTGGTTGACGAAGTGGGAGCTGTGGGTGTTGTAGCAGGAGTTGTTGTGGTAGCTGAAGTTGTGCTTGTAATAGTGGCAGTTGGGGTTGTCATTGTGAGTTTTGTGGTTGAAGTAGTAGCAGTTGTAGTAGTAGTAGCAGGGGTTGCAGTTGTGGTAGCTGGAGTTTCGTTTGTAGTAGTAGCAGTTGGGGTTGTGAGTTTTGTGGTTGAAGTGCTGGGAGATGTGGTAGTGTAAGTGGCAGTGGTAATGGGAGATGTTGGGTGGGTGGCAGTTGTGGCTATAGTAGAAGGAGTTGTACTTGTGGTAGTATGAGCTGTGCTTGTACTAGTAGCAGTTGGGGTTGACAAAGTTGTGGTTGAGGTAGTTTGAGTTGTGGATGTAGTAGCAGGAGTTGTTGGTGTGGTAGCTGGAGATGTTCTTGTAGTAGTGGCAGTTGGGGTTGTTGTGAGTTTTATAGTTGAAGCAGTGGGAGCTGTGGTCATGGTAGTAGGAGTTTTGGATGTGGTAGTGGGAATTGTGGCTGTAGTGGCAGGAGTTGTAGTTGTGGTAGCTGGAGATGTGCTTTTAGTAGTGTCAGTTGGGGTTGTGATTGTGAGTTCTGTGGTTGAAGTAGTGGGAGCTGTGGTTGTGGTAGTGGCAGTTGTGCTGGTGGTGGGAGCTGTGGCTGTCATAGCAGGAGTTGATGTAGTTGGAGTCATAGTGGTGGTTGGACTTATAGTTGTGATAGTTTGAGTTACACTGGTTGTAGTGAAAATGGGAGTTGTGGTTATTGTAGTGGGAGATGTGTTGGTGGGAGTTGTTGTGGTGGTTGGACTTGTAGTTGTGGTAGTTTGAGTCGTGCTTGTAATAGCAGTGGTTGGGGTTGCCAGAGTTGTGGTTGACGAAGTGGGAGCTGTGGGTGTTGTAGCAGGAGTTGTTGTGGTAGCTGAAGATGTGCTTGTAATAGTGGCAGTTGGGGTTGTCGTTGTGAGTTTTGTGGTTGAAGTAGTAGGAGTTGTGGTTGTAGTAGCAGGGGTTGTAGTTGTTGTAGTTGTGGTAGCTGGAGTTTTGTTTGTAGTAGTAGCTGTTGGGGTTGTGAGTTTTGTGGTTGAAGTGCTGGGAGATGTGGTAGTGTAAGTGGCAGTGGTAATGGGAGATGTTGGGTGGGTGGCAGTTGTGGCTATAGTAGAAGGAGTTGTATTTGTGGTAGTATGAGCTGTGCTTGTACTAGTAGCAGTTGGGGTTGACAAAGTTGTGGTTGAGGTAGTTTGAGTTGTGGATGTAGTAGCAGGAGTTGTTGGTGTGGTAGCTGGAGATGTTCTTGTAGTAGTAGCAGTTGGGGTTGTTGTGAGTTTTGTAGTTGAAGTAGTGGGAGCTGTGGTCATGGTAGTAGGAGTTTTGGATGTGGTAGTGAGAATTGTGGCTGTAGTGGCAGGAGTTGTAGTTGTGGTAGCCGGAGATGTGCTTGTTGTACTGTCAATTGGGGTTGTGGTTGTGAGTTCTGTGGTTGAAGTAGTGGGAGCTGTGGTTGTGGTAGTGGCAGTTGTGCTGGTGGTGGGAGCTGTGGCTGTCGTAGCAGGAGTTGTTGTAGTTGGAGTCGTAGTGGTGGTTGGACTTATAGTTGTGATAGTTTGAGTTACACTGGTTGTAGTGAAAATGGGAGTTGTGGTTATTGTAGTGGGAGATGTGTTGGTGGGAGTTGTTGTGGTGGTTGGACTTGTAGTTGTGGTAGTTTGAGTCGTGCTTGTAATAGCAGTGGTTGGGGTTGCCAGAGTTGTGGTTGACGAAGTGGGAGCTGTGGGTGTTGTAGCAGGAGTTGTTGTGGTAGCTGAAGTTGTGCTTGTAATAGTGGCAGTTGGGGTTGTCATTGTGAGTTTTGTGGTTGAAGTAGTAGGAGTTGTAGTTGTAGTAGCAGGGGTTGTAGTTGTGGTAGCTGGAGTTTCGTTTGTAGTAGTAGCAGTTGGGGTTGTGAGTTTTGTGGTTGAAGTGCTGGGAGATGTGGTAGTGTAAGTGGCAGTGGTAATGGGAGATGATGGGTGGGTGGCAGTTGTGGCTATAGTAGAAGGAGTTGTACTTGTGGTAGTATGAGCTGTGCTTGTACTAGTAGCAGTTGGGGTTGACAAAGTTGTGGTTGAGGTAGTTTGAGTTGTGGATGTAGTAGCTGGAGATGTTCTTGTAGTAGTGGCAGTTGGGGTTGTTGTGAGTTTTGTAGTTGAAGCAGTGGGAGCTGTGGTCATGGTAGTAGGAGTTTTGGATGTGGTAGTGGGAATTGTGGCTGTAGTGGCAGGAGTTGTAGTTGTGGTAGCTGGAGATGTGCTTTTAGTAGTGTCAGTTGGGGTTGTGATTGTGAGTTCTGTGGTTGAAGTAGTAGGAGCTGTGGTTGTGGTAGTAGGAGTTGTTGTAGTTGGAGTCTTAGTGATGGTTGGACTTATGGTGATAGTTTGAGTTACACCAGTTGTAGTGGAAATGGGAGTTGTGGTTGTTGTAGTGGGAGATGTGTTGGTGGGAGCTGTTGTGGTGGTTGGAGATGTGCTTGTAGTAGTGGTAGTTGGTATTGTGGTTGTGGGAGATGTGGTACTGGGAGCTATGGTTGTGAGGGTGGGATTCCTGGTTCTTGTAGTCGGAGAAGATGTGGTGTAAGATGTGGCTGTAGTAGCAGAAGTTGTAATTGTGGTAGCTGGAGTTGTGCTTGTAGTAGTGGCGGTCAGGGTTGTGAGAGTTGTTGCTGTTTCAGTGGAAATGGGAGTTGTGGTTGTGGTAGTGGGAGATGTGGTTGTGGGAGCATTGGTTGTTGTAGCAGTAGTTGTAGTTGGAGTCATAGTGGTCGTTGGAATTGTAGTTTGAGTTGTGCTTGTAGTAGTGGCAGTTGGGGTTGTCGTTATGAGTTTTGTGGTTGAAGTAGTAGGAGTTGTGGTTGTAGTAGCAGGGGTTGTTGGTGTGGTATCTGGAGTTGTACTTGTTGCAGTTGTGGTTGTGAGAGTTGTAGTTGAAGTAATGGGAATTGTTGTAGTGGAAATGGGAGATGTGGTTGTGGGAGATGTTGTCGTGGTTGGACTTGTAGTTGTGGGAGTTGTGCTTGTACTAGTAGCAGTTGGGGTTGCCAAAGTTGTGGTTGAGGTAGTTGGAGCTGTGGCTGTAGTGGCAGGAGTTGTAGTTGTGGTAGCTGGATATGTGCTTTTAGTAGTGTCAGTTGGGGTTGTGATTGTGAGTTCTGTGGTTGAAGTAGTAGGAGTTGTGGTAGTTGGAGTCGTAGTGGTGGTTGGACTTACAGTGATAGTTTGAGTTACACCAGTTGTAGTGGAAATGGGAGTTGTGGTTGTTGTAGTGGGAGATGTGTTGGTGGGAGCTGTTGTGGTGGTTGGAGATGTGCTTGTAGTAGTGGTAGTTGGTATTGTGGTTGTGAGTTTTGTGGTTGAAGTAGTGGGAGTTGTAGTTGAAGTAATGGGAAATGTAGTGGAAGTGGGAGTTGTGGTTGTGGGAGATGTGGTACTGGGAGCTATGGTTGTGAGAGTGGGATTTCTGGTTCTTGTAGTTGGAGAAGATGTGGTGTAAGATGTGGCTGTAGTAGCAGAAGTTGTAATTGTGGTAGCTGGAGTTGTGCTTGTAGTAGTGGCGGTTGGGGTTGTGAGAGTTGTTGTTGAAGTAATGGGAGTTGTTGTAGTGGAAGTGGGAGTTGTGGTTGTGGTTGTGGGAGATGTGGTACTGGGAGCTATGGTAGTGAGAGTGGGATTTCTGGTTCTCGTAGTGGGAGAAGATGTGGTGTAAGATGTGGCTGTAGTAGCAGAAGTTGTAATTGTGGTAGTTGGAGTTGTGCTTGTAGTAGTGGCGGTTGGGGTTGTGAGAGTTATAGTTGAAGTAGTAGAAGCTGTTTCAGTGGAAATGGGAGTTGTGGTAGTGGGAGATGTGGTGGTGGGAGCATTGGTTGTTTTAGCAGGAGTTGTAGTTGGAGTCATAGTGGTCGTTGGACTTGCAGTTGTGGTGGTTTGAGTTGTGGTTGAGGTAGTGGGAGCTGTGGATGTAGTAGCAGGAGCTGTAGTTGTGGTAGCTGGAGTCGTACTTCTTGCAGTGGCAGTTGTAGTTGTGAGAGTTGTAGTGAAAATGGGAGTTGTGGTTGTGGGAGATGCGTTGGTGGGAGCTGTTGTAGTGGTTGGCCTTGTAGTTGTGGTAGTTTGAGTTGTGCTTGTACTAATAGCGGTTGGGTTTGCCAGAGTTGTGGTTGAGGTAGTGGAAGCTGTGGGAGATGTAGCAGGAGTTGTTGTTGTGTTAGCTGGAGATGTGCTTGTAGTAGTGGTCGTTGGTATTGTGGTTGTGAGTTTTGTGGTTGAAGTAGTGGGAGTTGTAGTTGAAGTAATGGGAGATGTAGTGGAAGTGGGAGCTATGGTTGTGAGAGTGGGATTTCTGGTTCTTGTAGTGGGAGAAGATGTGGCTGTAGTAGCAGAAGTTGTAATTGTGGTAGCTGGAGTTGTGCTTGTAGTAGTGGCGGTTGGGGTTGTGAGAGTTGTGGTTGAAGTAGTGGGGGCTGTGGTTGTGGGAGTGCGAGTTGTGTCTGTAGTAGCTGGAGTCGTAGTTCTTGCAGTGGCAGTTGTAGTTGAAGTAATGGGAGTTGTAGTGGAAATGGGAGTTGTGGTTGTGGGAGATGTGTTGGTGGGAGCTGCGGCAGGAGTTGTTGTTGTGTTAGCTGGAGATGTGCTTGTCATAGTGGTAGTTTGATTTGTGGTTTTGAGTTTTGTGGTTGAAGTAGTTGGAGTTGCAGTTGAAGTAATATGAGTTTTTGTAGTGGAAGTGGGAGTTGTGGTTGTAGTAGTGGCAGTTGTGATGGGGATAGTTGTGGCTGTAGTAGAAGAAGTTGTAGTTGTGGTAGCTGGAGTTGTGCTTGTAGTAGTGGCAGTTGGGGTTGTGGCTGTGAGTTTTGTGGTTGAAGTGCTGGGAGCTGTGGAAGTGATGGTTGTGGTTGAAGTAGCAGGAGCTGTAGTTGTGGTATCTGGAGTCGTACTTGTTGCAGTTTTGGTTGTGAGAGTTGTAGTTGACGTAATGGGAATTGTTGTAGTGGAAATGGGATTTGTGGTTGTGGGAGATGTGCTTGTACTAGTAGCGGTTGGGGTTTCCAGAGTTGTGGTTGAGGTAGTGGGAGCTGTGGGTGTAGTAGTAGGAGTTGTTGTTGTGGTAGCTGGAGTTGTGCTTGTAGTAGTGGCAGTTGGGCTTGTGGTTGTGAATTTTGTGGTTGAAGTAGCAGGAGATGTAGTTGTGGTAGCTGGAGTTGTACTTCTTGCAGTGACAGTTGTAGTTGTGAGAGTTGTAGTTGAAGTAATGGGAGTTGTAGTGGAAATGAGAGTTGTGGTTGTGGGAGATGCATTGGTGGGAGCTGTTGTAGTGGTTGGACTTGTAGTTGTGGTAGTTTGAGTTGTGCTTGTACTAGGAGCGGTTGGGGTTGGGTTTGCCAGAGTTGTGGTTGAGGTAGAGGAAGCTGTGGGAGATGTGACAGGAGTTGTTGTTGTGGTAGCTGGAGATGTGCTTGTCATAGTGGCAGTTGGATTTGTGGTTTTGAGTTTTGTGGTTGAAGTAGTGGGGGCTGTGCTAGTGGAAGTGTCTGTTGTGGTTGTGGTAGTGGGAGATGTTGTGGCGATGGTAGTTGTGGCTGTTGGGGTTGTGGTTGAAGTGCTGGGATCTGTGGAAGTGGTGATTGTGGTTGAAGTAGCAGGAGCTGTAGTTGTGGTAGCTGGAGTCGTACTTGTTGCGGTTGTGGTTGTGAGAGTTGTAGTTGAAGTAATGGGAATTGTAGTAGTGGAAATTGGAGTTGTGGTTGTGGGAGATGTTGTGGTGGTTGGACTTGTAGTTGTGGGAGTTGTGCTTGTACTAGTAGCGGTTTGGGTTGCCAGAGTTGTGGTTGAGGTAGTGGGAGCTGTGGGTGTAGTAGTAGGAGATGTTGTTGTGGTAGCTGGAGTTGTGCTTGTAGTAGTGGCAGTTGGGGTTGTGGTTGTGAATTTTGTGGTTGATGTAGTGGGAGTTGTGGTTGAAATAGCAGGAGCTGTATTTGTGGTAGCTGGAATCATACTTTTTGCAATGATAGTTGTAGTTGTGAGAGTTGTAGTTGAAGTAATGGGAGTTGTAGTGGAAATGGGAATTGTGGTTGTGGGAGATGCATTGGTGGGAGCTGTTGTAGTGGTTGGACTTGTAGTTGTGGTAATGTGAGGTGTGCTTATACTAGGAGTGGTTGGGGTTGGGTTTGCCAGAGTTGCGGTTGAGGTAGTGGAAGCTGTGGGAGATGTGACAGGAGTTGTTGTTGTGGTAGCTGGAGAAGTGCTTCTCATAGCAGCAGTTGGATTTGTGGTTTTGAGTTTTGTGGTTGCAGTAGTGGGAGTTGTGGTTGAAATAGCAGGAGCTATAGTTGTGGTAGCTGGAGTCGTACTTCTTGCAGTGACAGTTGTA
>NC_140913.1:32005958-32093117 GCF_045865225.1 Trachurus japonicus
GTTGTGAGAGTTGTAGTTGAAGTAATGGGAGTTGTAGTGGAAATGGGAGTTGTGGTTGTGGGAGATGCATTGGTGGGAGCTGTTGTAGTGGTTGGACTTGTAGTTGTGGTAGTTTGAGGTGTGCTTGTACTAGGAGTGGTTGGGGTTGGGTTTGCCAGAGTTGCGGTTGAGGTAGTGGAAGCAGTGGGAGATGTGACAGGAGTTGTTGTTGTGGTAGCTGTAGATGTGCTTGTTATAGTGGCAGTTGGATTTGTGGTTTTGAGATTTGTGGTTGAAGTAGTGGGAGTTGCAGTTGAAGTAATATGAGTTTTTGTAGTGGAAGTTGGAGTTGTGGTTGTAGTAGTGGCAGTTGGCGTTGTGGTTTTGAGTTTTGTGGTTGAAGTAGTGGGGGCTGTGGTAGTGGAAGTGTCTGTTGTGGTTGTGGTAGTGGGATATGTTGTGGTGATGGTAGTTGTGGCTGTAGTAGAAGAAATTGTAGTTGTGGTAGCTGGAGTTGTGCTTGTAGTAGAGGCAGTTGGGGTTGTGGCTGTGAGTTTTGTGGTTGAAGTGCTGGGAGCTGTGGAAGTGATGGTTGTGGCTGAAGTAGCAGGAGCTGTAGTTGTGGTAGCTGGAGTCGTACTTGTTGCAGTTGTGGTTGTGAGAGTTGTAGTTGAAGTAATGGGAATTGCTGTAGTGGAAATTGGAGTTGTGGTTGTGGGAGATGTTGTGGTGGTTGGACTTGTAGTTGTGGGAGTTGTGCTTGTACTCGTAGCGGTTTGGGTTGCCAGAGTTGTGGTTGAGGTAGTGGGAGCTGTGGGTGTAGTAGTAGGAGTTGTTGTTGTGGTAGCTGGAGATGTGCTTGTAGTAGTGGCAGTTGGATTTGTGGTTTTGAGATTTGTGGTTGAAGTAGTGGGAGTTGCAGTTGAAGTAATATGAGTTTTTGTAGTGGAAGTTGGAGTTGTGGTTGTAGTAGTGGCAGTTGGCGTTGTGGTTTTGAGTTTTGTGGTTGAAGTAGTGGGGGCTGTGGTAGTGGAAGTGTCTGTTGTGGTTGTGGTAGTGGGATATGTTGTGGTGATGGTAGTTGTGGCTGTAGTAGAAGAAATTGTAGTTGTGGTAGCTGGAGTTGTGCTTGTAGTAGAGGCAGTTGGGGTTGTGGCTGTGAGTTTTGTGGTTGAAGTGCTGGGAGCTGTGGAAGTGATGGTTGTGGCTGAAGTAGCAGGAGCTGTAGTTGTGGTAGCTGGAGTCGTACTTGTTGCAGTTGTGGTTGTGAGAGTTGTAGTTGAAGTAATGGGAATTGCTGTAGTGGAAATTGGAGTTGTGGTTGTGGGAGATGTTGTGGTGGTTGGACTTGTAGTTGTGGGAGTTGTGCTTGTACTAGTAGCGGTTTGGGTTGCCAGAGTTGTGGTTGAGGTAGTGGGAGCTGTGGGTGTAGTAGTAGGAGTTGTTGTTGTGGTAGCTGGAGATGTGCTTGTAGTAGTGGCAGTTGGGGTTGTGGTTATTAATTTTGTGGTTGAAGTAGTGGGAGTTGTGTTTGAAGTAGCAAGAGCTGTAGTTGTGGTAGTTGGAGTCGTACTTATTGCAGTGACAGTTGTAGTTGTGAGAGTTGTAGTTGAAGTAATGGGAGTTGTGGTTGTGGGAGATGCGTTGGTGGGAGCTGTTGTCATGGTTGGACTTGCAGTTGTGGTAGTTTGAGTTGTGCTTGTACTAGGAGCGGTTGGGGTTGCCAGAGTTGTGGTTGAGGTAGTGGAAGCTGTGGGAGATGTAGCAGGAGTTGTTGTGGTAGCTGGAGATGTGCTTGTAGTAATGGCAGATGGGGTTTTAGTTGTGAGTTTTGTGGCTGAAGTGCTGGGATCTGTGGTAGTGAATGTGGAAGTTGTGATAGTGGGAGATGTGGTTGGGGTCATGGTTGTGAGTTTTGTGGTTGAAGTGCTCAGAGCTGTGGTGGGAGTTGTGGCTCTAGTAGAAGGAGTTGTACTTGTGGTAGTAGCAGTTGTGGTTGTGAGTTTTGTGGTTGAAGTAGTGGGAGCTGTGGTTGTGGTAGCTGGAGTTTTGTTTGTAGTTGTGGTGGTTGTGGTTGTGAGTTTTGTGGTTGAAGTGCTGGGAGCTGTGGTAGTGGTAGTGGAAGATGTTGAGGGGATGGCAGTTGTGGCTATAGTCGCAGGAGTTATAGCTGTGGTAGCTGGAGATGTGCTTGTAGTACTGTCAGTTGGAGTTGTGGTTGTGAGTTTTGTGGTTGAAGTAGTGGGAGCTGTGGTTGTAGTCGCAGGAGTTGTAGTTGGGGTAGCTGGAGATGTGCTTGCAGTACTGCCAGTTGGGGTTGTGGTTGTAAGTTTTGTGGTTGAAGTAGTGGGAGCTGTAGTTGTGATAGTGGGAGATGTGGTTGGGGTCGTGGTTGAAGTGCTCGGAGCTGTGTAAGTGGTAGTTGTGGTAGTGGGAAATGTTGTGGCTCTGGTAGAAGGAGCTGTACTTGTGGTAGTTGGAGCTATGCTTGGAGTAGTGGCAGGTGGGGTTGTGGTTGCAAAAGTTGTGGTTAATATAGTGGCACCTGTGGTTGTGGAAGTGGGAGTTGTGGTTGTTGTAGTGCGAGATGTTGTGACTGTAGTAGAAGGAGTTGTACTTGTGGTAGCTGGAGTTGTGCTTTTAGTAGTGCCAGTTGAGTTTGTGATTGCGAGAGTTGTGGTTGATATAGTGGGAGCTGTGGAAGTGGAAGTTGTGATTGTGGTCGTGGGAGAAGTTGTGGTGGTGGAAGTTGTATCTGTAGTAGAAGGAGTTGTACTTGTGGTAGCTGGAGTTGTGCTTGTAGTTGTGGCAGTTTGGGTTGTGGTTGTGAATCTTGTGGTTGATGTAGTGGGAGATGTGGTGGTGGTGGGGGATGTGGCTGTAGTAGAGGGAGTTGTACTTGTGGTCATTGGAGTTGTGCTTATAGTAGTGGCAGTTGGGGTTGTGACTGCGAGAATCTTGGTTGAAGTTGTGGGAGCTGTGGTAGTAGGAGATGTGCTGTTGGGAGTTGTGGCTGTAGTAGCATGAGTTGCGTTTAGTGGAGTTGTGGTTGATCTTGTGGAAGTGGAAGTTATGGTTGTGGTGGTGGGACTTGTGACTGTAGTAGAAAGATGTGTACTGGTGGTAGTTGGATTTGTGATTTTTGTAGTTGCTGTTGCGGATGTGGTTGTGAGTTTTGTGGTTGAGCTAGTGGGATCTGTGGTAGTGGATGTGGCAGTTGTGGTAGTGGAAGATGTTGTGGTGGTGGGACTTGTGTTTGTAGTGGGAGTTGTACTTGTAGTGGTGGAAGTGGCAGTTGTGGTAGTGGGAGTTGGGTTTGTGATTGCAAGAGTTGTGGTTGAAGTAGTGGGAACTGTGGTTGTGGTAGTGGGAGATGTGCTGGTGGGACTTGTTACTATAATAGCAGGAGTTGTAGTTGTGGTAGGTGGAATTGTGCTAGTAGTCATGTCAGTTGTCATTGTGAGAGTTGTGGTTGACCCAGAGGAAGTTGTGGTCATCGAAGTGGAAGTTATGGTTGTGGTGCTGGGATTTGTTTCTGTAGTAGAAGGACTTGCATTTGTGGCCATTTGAGTTGTGCTTGCAGTTGTGGTAGCTGGAGTTGTACTTGTAGTAGTGGAAGTACCAGTTGCGGTTGTGGTCATGGTAAATGTTGTGGTTGTGGGAGTTGTGGCTGTAGTAGTGGCAGTTGGGGTTTTGGTTGAAGTAGTGGGAGCTGTGGTCATGGTAGTGAGAGTTGAGGCTGTAGTTGTGGTAGCTGGCGTTGGGCTTGTTGCAGTGTTAGTTGTCGTCCTGAGAGTTGTGGTTGAAGTAGCGGGAGCTGTGGTTGTAGTAGTGGCAGTTATGGTTGTGGTGGTGGGAATTGTGGATGTAGTGGAAGACCTCGTATTTGTGGTAGTTGGAGTTTTGTTTGTAGTAGTTGCAGTTGGGGTTGTGAAAGTTGTGGTTGATATAGTGGGGGCTGTGGTCGTGGTTGTTGTCGTGGGAGACATGGTGGTGGGAGTTGTAGCTGAAGAAGAAATTGTGGTCATGGTAGCTGGAGTTGTAGTTGTGGTAGTAGTGCCTGTTGTGGTTGTGAGAGTTGTGATTGAAGTAGTGGGAGCTTTGGTTGTGGAAGTGGTAGCTGTGGTAATAGTGGTAGTGGGAGTTGTAGCTGTTTTCGCTTTTGTTGCGCTTGTAGTAGTGGCAGTTGTATCTGGAGTCATGGTTGTCATGGTCAGAATTGTGGAAGTGGAATCAGTAGTTTTGATAGTAGTAGTTGGTCTTGTGGTTTTCATGGTCAGAATTATAGCCGTAGTAGCAGAAGTCTCTGTCGTAGTAACTGGACTTATGGTTGTCTTATTGTGAGTTGTGGTTTTGGAAGATGCAGTTGTAGTAGCAGGAGTCACCATGGTTTTGGTAGTTGGTATTGCTGATGTTATATGAAGTGTTGCTGTAGTGGTGGAGGCTGTGGTTTTGTTAAGGTCTGGAAATTCTGAAAGAGATTCAAATATATCAATTAAACCCTTTTTAAGATCAAGATCTTAAAATGAACACTGATGGCATCAAATTAAATGGAAATTCGCCCTCATTCGTCCTATAGAATACATCAGACACTTATTTCATTTTTGTCACCTGGAACAAGGAGATCATGCAGGTGGGTGATGAGTGGATAGTTGCTATCATTACAGAACTTTCCACTAAAATCATCGAGGTCCAGAGACCAAACGAACACTCCTCCAAAGTTGTTTGTTTTTAGGAAGCTGACCTGTGAGGATGTGGGTTAAAATACCTTTATAATTAATGGGTGTGTTAATTTTCAAACTAAGTTTGACTAAGTTATTACAAATTTAAAAAAGATGATTACCTTTTTTTCAAAGCTGTCTTTATTATCAAATCCAACCCATTGGTTTTCAGTGACAGCATATGGAACTTTCTGATCAGTAAGCAGATGGACTTGTGCCCCTTGAATATAGAGACAAGTCTGAAAGAAACCAAGACAAAATACACTTAGTAAAAATTTGAAATTTGCCACTCTAAATACACTGGAAGTTTACAGTTTCTATTGGTATTAATTAGATATGGAGAGTTCAGTGTAATATACCTCATAATAGGCCCAGAATCCTTCTTCACCAGTATAACAGCCTTCTTCACCAGGGCCGGTGGCTGGTGCTCCAACATCAGTAGACACAGAGGACAGGGTAAACGCTCGCCCATATGTTGCCAGTCCCAAATTCAACAAATGTGCAGGTGCTCCTTGTTCCCTCCAGTACCGCATGCCATCCTCCTTAAATGTGTGAGAAAAAAACAATATGGATAACATTTTTGATAGTACATCGGGAAATAGATAGCGTTGGCAGAAAGTTTATGAATCCTCGTATTTACAGTATTGTATCCAGTATCTTTAAATCCCCGGTGTAAGGGGCTGTGATGTCCTGTCGCATTTTCCCAGGGGCCATGGAAGTCAAATGTCAGCACATTTATGAAATCCAGGTTTCTGATAAGATGCAGAGAAGACTATGTTAAGCACCCGAACAGCTAATCACAGGTAAAATGTGAAGAATAACGTTCTAGTTTACCTGGCAACCTGGGCGACTTCATAACTGGCATCAATCACTGCTTTCTCAGCAGAGACACTAGCAGTGAGGATTAACCTGTCTTGGTTACTTGTAGCTGCCTCATCCACAAAGGCCTGTTTGAGCTCCTACACAAGAAGAAATCATGGTCCAGACTCAATTAAGGTTAAAATCTTAAAACCCACACACTTGACTATCTATGTATGGTTCACTTTCACTTAAGTTTAAAATGTTACATAAATACTGACAGTGGCAGAGGAAATCATCTCACCTGACACAAGAGAGTGAATTTCTGCTTGTTGTCTGATTGGCTTCCTGCTCCTCTAGGAAACCTCCAGTCCAGGTTGAGCCCATCAAAATCATATGTTCTCAGTAGTCTGGTAGCAGACTGGATGAATATTTTCCTGTTCACTTCTGTTGACACTACTGAACTGAATCTGGCAAAGATACAAAACAGTGTTCTCAACATTCACAGGAAAGTAAACAATAAGAATGTGTTAAATTATGGTTCTGATTTCATGGATAAAGAATTACAATTTTCAGTCTTATTCCTTTGGATTTCTTCTTTAGGCTGTCCATGCAACTGAAGTAAAATAGTTCTAATACAATTAAAGTTCAACATATATATTGCCAGCTAAATCCCACAGTGCAAACACAAAGCTAGTTGATTTCAACATACCAAGGTAGAGGCAGCTTTTGACTGTGTGGCTGTGATAAATGTGATTATTTTACAAAAAAAACCACAGAAGGGTTAGTCGCTTGTTTTACAAATTAGACAATGCTGAAGTGTTAATTCGCATTATTAAGGTTAGGGAGTTGCTTTAAATTTACATAACCTAAACTTGTGCTGTCATTTTTGAATCCACATGTTGTGCATTGAACAGAAATACAGCATAAAGGGACAAAAGCATCATGTTTTTAAAAAAAAAATACACGTTTATGTGTTGTTTGTTCACAATGATCCAGTGGTCCACACAAAACTTACTTTTGAGTGTTAAAGGTCATGCCACCGACTGCCAACAGGGTTTTGAGCAGTGGATTTCTGTGGGAGCACCAAAGTTTAAAGTAAAGAACAAAAACAAAACTGAACATAATTTCCATATTATTTAAAAATAATAATATTTCAAGTCTACATATCTTGCCTGGTTTTGAGTTCATTGAAGGACTGATAACGTTGTAAGTCCGTTACACTTCTGGGGATCAATTCATTTAAACTGCTTATATCAGAAAAGGCGAAGATCAGATGGGTACACTGGTTCGGATCAATGTTTGAAATCATGAACTTCCCATCCTCCGCTCTGTATTCAGCCAAGCTGTTATAGTAACACACCAGCCTGGAGGAAGAGGCTAAGACATGGAAAAAATATATATTTTAAAAGTTTTCAGTGACTGAAGTTTAATCAGATCCCCTGTTTCCCAAGGCAGTTGATTTGGATAAATAAATGTTATAAACTTACCCAAGCTGATGATGATCAAGCAGAGACCTTCAGAATGAGAGTGACAGAATTGGTAAGCATGAGGTTAAAAACAAAGCTCAAGACGTGAAATTTATCTAACCCATATTTTTAAAAATCATCATTGGAGGTGAATGAGTTAAAAATCAGCAACATACAATTTTCAAGATAATTGATAATCCATTGACCTACTGCATAGTTTATATGAATTTGTGAATAATAATCACTGAAAATCAAACTTCCATATACTATAATATTGGTTAGTTTATGCACAAAAACTACTTGGTTGGTTTAGTTTTAGTTTTGTTTTTGTTACAGTGCTGTTAATAATTGCTTTTTGCTGTTGGTTCACGCCTACGCGTCGTCCATTAATTTCTGATTATGGACACCTCGTCAGGCATTATCCCTGACATATTCCTACACATCTGGAGCCTTCTTAACTGCTGCTTCCTTCTCATTGTCTTTGTTTAGGTTAGGCCTCTATAGGTGCTGTAAATTAAAACGCTTTTGACTTCAGTCACAGTTATGAAAATGTGTTAGCATGCCAGGATGTTTAAGTGATGGTGGCTGTGTAAATGTCTATAAGAACATCAGATCAAGGCAACTGTAACAAACACCTGTTAGGTTCCATTGATTAGACTTTCTCTCGTTGAGCAATCGCCATTAAATCTTCAAATATCAGTGTAAGTGTAAAAATCTCTTCATGATCTAGGTGAAATAATTATTCAAGAAACCATTTACTCGATGAGTGTGCCTTACCTGCAGGCAAAATTAGTTTGCACATGTTGTTGCTATATGGATAAAAAGAAACAAAAAACAAAATAATTGTAATTTGAAATATAAACATTATTTACACATAAATCTTCACATAACACATCCGATGTGTGATCCCATTGCATCTAATGTACAGTGTCATTATAGTACCCACATATACAGTACTCAGTATCTGTTTTTGTAACCCCTGTGACTCTAAACCAACAAATAACCTCAAAAATTTGCACCAATTAGACAGCCATTTAACATGTCCCTCATACCAGAAGTTTAGGCATATAATTCATGTGATAATGAGGTAAGTGGTGACAAAAATGTTGTATAGCAGGATGGTCACTACCCTAGATAGTTTTTTTTATTTATATTTATCTCCCTGCAGTTTGACAGTAGCATGAGACTACTGACAGGAAAATGCAACTGTACTTAGAATAATCAAAACTGAACGCACACTTAAAAATGTTTTCTTAGGTCTATTATTTTGTGTCCCCTTTTCTAAATGCATAATGTTTTCCTTTACCTTTGTCGGGGTAATCGGTTAAGATTCAATCCGTGACCAAAGAGCATCTGGAAAATGTAAAATAAGCTTATTATGTTACAATACACAAATAAAACTTTAGAACACATTGTTCTAATTAAAAGGATAAAAGTGAGTAAAATGTAACAGTACATCTGACAAATGCCACACACACACACACACACACACAGACACACACACCACACGCAGATTCACTGCAACCACAAATGCATTAAATGCAGGTGCAAAATGGAAGACACAAACAAGAAGTCAACTTAGAAAACATTTCCAGAGAAATTACCCACCTGCAATTGAACAGACTAGTTACTATGCTTATAATCCATCGGGTCTGGTCAATTGATTTGTGTATTGTGAAACCATGCCACTCTATGCCTAATGATAATTACACAATGGTCTTAATAGATAAAACACACAGCATTACTGGACAGTACAGTGTTGCTCTAACCCCCCTAACCTATGTCTGGCTTAGCGAGTGAGTGAAAACATTTGAGAAGTATAGCAGTAGTATACATAGAAACAAGTAATTCTAAAAAGGGATACTTACAAAGAAAAGGCTGAAAGAAACATGTACTTTCTCTCTTGCTCTGTCTGATGAATGACTGACGTGTTTCTGGCTGTTACAGTAAATTGAGTGGATAGCTCTTCCAGGGTGTGGGTATGGCTAAACAAGGTGGGGGGTAATTAGAGCAGGGTTCCAGTGTAATGGGCAATTAGACACTTAAAGAGACAAAGACAAAAGTTCTAACTCAGCTAATGTCAGACAGGAAACACAGTGATCCCACTTTATATTTATCATAATGTCTGTAGCATGTAAACTGTACATTTACACAAATCAGTCAAATCAAATCAGCTTTATTTATATGGCACTTTTCATACATTACAGTAGCACAAAGTGCCTCACAGAGAATAAAAAACAAAACAAAAACAGAACAAAACATGAACAACAACAAAAAAAAACACCATGAAAACCCAAACCTCCCACCCCCACAAATATACACACAGAGATACACAAATACATACACACTCACGCACATAGACATACAGTACGCACAGACATACACACCCACACACACAAAGGAACAAAAACAACTGAAATACTTGTACATAATCATATAATATCATATACATGAAAAAGATCACATAACAAGCAGCATATTCAAGGTAAATCAAATGACAGAATAAAAATAAACCAAGAAGAAGCAAAGGAAAAAGCAATTATTTAATAAAATAAACAGACAGCAATATTACTCAAAGTGAGGCCAACCACGAAAATTCACAGAACTGAACAGTAGAGACATTGGAAAATATATAAAAGATCCAGGTAAATGTAAATCTAATTGACCACAGTTACTTATCAATGTCTTATTACATTAATAGTGCAGTTCGGATTTTTTACTTTTTCAACTAAAAAGTGGGAAAATTGTCCTCACCTGAGAGACTAAAGAGCCTTGGAAGAATCAGTGACACATGCACCTGTTAGATGTCCTACACAAGTTCTTCTGGTGTGGAAGTTATGACCAATGTGACAACTTACCTCTGTGACAAAATGCCCCAGTTTTCCCCCGATAACTCATTTGCATCAACAGAGATGTCTTGAAGATAATATGATAGGGAGCTAATTATATTTTAGTAATATAAAGGGGAAATTTTACCTACTTGTTGCCGAACATTTTGGTGTTAATTGTCAAATGATTACATAGCATCATTTTGACATTATAATAAGAAAATTGTTGTGCTGGTTAGTCCTTATTAAGCTATTAAGCATAGTGCACATGTTGTTCCATAGTGTCATAAGTAAAGAGTCTTTCCAGTCTACATGCCTTTTAAATTGCACATAAATCATCTCTGAATACGGATGGTGATTGTGGTGTCAAGAAATGTTTGACAAACAAGTTTTGTATCCAATCATACAGCGGCAGCTCATCCAGAATGCAGAGAGTAACAAGAGGAGAGAGTTAAAAAGAGAGAGGAAGCTGAAATTGGTGAAAATATGGTCATAAGTTTCATGGAATAATATTAGGCAAGGCAAGGCAGGGCAGGGCGAAAATTAATATAGCCATTTTTTTTACAAACAGTTTGTCTCAAAGGGCTTTAGCATCATAACAACATCCTCTGCCCTTAGACCCTCACATCGACTGAGGAAAAACTCCCAGAAAAACAAAAAAAAAAATTGACCACCGCTCCTTCAAATTTCTTTCTTTCTTTCTTTCTTTTTTAATTGTCGCAAATACACCACCACCGCATGTCTCCACCTTCACAGCAGAGTCCTGCACTGGGTCGGGTACTCGCAAGTACTAAGGTCAACTACAGATAACTGCTGAGAACACAATAGTGGAGTAGAGCACACATCCAAACGCACTACAGGTGCAGGACCAACAAACAAAATTAACTTAGAAAAAAGGAGTGAAGTCTGCACACTGTATCAAGCTCCTCTAATGTTTATTGTTGATCAACGTTTCAATCACAGTGATTTCTCGATCCACAGTGATCGAGAAATCTTACAAAGAGAATTTTCACTTGTTTCATTAGCAGATTTTTTTTTCTTATTACAAGCAAAAAATATCTTGTATTAATTTTTTTTTTGCTTATTTTTGGAGTGGCCTTTTTTTCCAGGAAAAACAATGTAATTACACCACATTCATCAGTGTGTGCAGGAGTGACCCCAGCAGTATTTCTCATCAGTGGCATATTAACTTTAATTTTGATGCTCATAGCCTTTTAAGTTTGAACCTTTGTTGAAGCACTTCTGCAGAATTCCTTCTGAGGTTTAAAGGGACATTTTGGATCTTTTGACATAAAGCTGTATGACATCCTTATTAGCAGTGTCATGCATCAACAGTCACTTTCCCCCTACTTTCCATCACCTGTTTTCACTGTGTTTACATGCTCGGATAGTTAACGTAAACATGTCTGACTATGACACAAGTGGTGAAGACATCCCTATTAGCACACAGAGCCGAAGGGATACCTTTATGGACCTACACATGCAAGAAAAAAAAAGGACAAAAAAGAAAAAGGAGCTGCTCTCTAGCGTGCCTGGTGTTTTGTTGCACCTTATGACAGTGGATGTGGCTGCTGTGTAGCCTATATGTGTTTTATAACAGCAAGAAAAAAAAATTGTCCTCTCAATCGCTGATAGAGGATCTGATTGCCGATCGGCACAGCGCTTAATAGAGCATTTTAATTGTTTCATAAAGCCTATGGCAAGAAGCTAGTTGCCTAATAATAGCAATGTCCATGATAGTGTAATACATTTTTATCCTAACGTCGAGCGGCCACCACCTTTGTTAACCCGGTCTGGTCCAGTATTAGAGGCAAGAGAGCACTCACCACAGACAGGTAAGCATATAAATAGACAAATCTTTCTTTGAATTAATTCTTAATTGATTAATTAGGGAAGTCTGTGGCCAGCAGGCCAATGAGGGCAGCGGGTACTCCACCAATCCGGCAACACCAACACTGCAAACAAGGAGAACACACTGCACATAGGAATCACTGCACAGCAACGGGAACTGGTACACTGCACACAGAGGGAGCTCAAAACCACACTGGCTCCTTAGGGAGCATTACAAATATAGGTGGGTCAAACCCCACTTTTGTCGCTAGGGGGAGGTAGAGCGCTGCCCAGATAATACGCTGCCCCTCAAGGGGCTGCTGGCATGATGATGTCATTTCATTAAAAACCTTTAAATTAAAAAGAACAAAGGTACTCGCGACTCTGCAGGACTCAGCGTAATAATTAATTGTAATGTATGTTTCGAGCAATAGGGGTTTGCTCTTCATCAGACAGACTGTCTGTCTCTCTTGCAGAGTCACGAGTACCTTTGTTCTTTTTAATTTGCTTATTGTTTGTACTCAGCACCTGCCCTCGTTGGTGTGATGTGCGTGTCTACTTTGTTTTTTTGTTGTAGTTTAAACCTTTAAATGAAACCATATCAGACATTAACTAATAGGACTACATACAGGTAAGTTTATATGAAGATGATTAAGATCATTGACTTATCCTGCCCCAACCTGAGCATGAGACCTGGAAACTTGGAAAATGTAATCTAATGATCACACATAAGAACATATATGACCAGACCCTACTGGTCTGTAAAGTAATTATTGTTTTAAAGTTATGGCTTGTTGTTGTTTAAGATAAAGTTAAATTTTTACACTATGGATAATACAGTAAGCGTTTTTTCCTCTATTTTCAATAAATGCAAAAAAAAGTTGGAAACTAGTATTGCTTTCATTCACCATTTTATTGTAAGACTGTGATGACTCAATAAAAACTGAGAAGCACATGTCCAAACAATAGGGTTAGATACACCAAGAATGACACACATGAGCAAAAGTGGCTTATGGAATTCAGTAATGGCAGAAAACAGAACAAGAACCTTTAGCCACAAGTGAATAAGATACACCCTATAATATTAACAAAAAAACCAACAGCAAAAAAACAACAACAGTGTGTTTGTCAAATTATAATGTATACTGTTAGATGGAGTAATAAAAATGAAAATCTGTACTGACAGATATGGATGCAAACACATCTCTTGAACCACAGAAAGATCATGGTTATCAATCTGACAGTTCTGATGTAAATATAAAAATATTAATGCTGACAGGAGTAAATTATGTTTTAAAAGTTACATATGAATGAGTGAGGACTAAAAACAGCAAGAAATTCCTCCCAGAAAACAATAGTAAAGTATCATACAGGTAAGACCTTTTGACAGTGACCCACTTTTGTTGTTAAGAATTAATAATACCGCTCATTTAGGGGCAGTAAATCTTTAGGGGCGGTCACAGCATTTGCAGCTTGGCTTGAAGACGAGACTTGCACCGCAGTGTTGGATGTGTGTGACCCCATGGTCACAGTTGAAGTAAGAATGTGGGTCGTAAGGGTTGGCATGGAGCGCATCTGCCTTATCAACGCAGAAGAAAAGAGGATCAACTTTGGGAGGTGGTACTTCAGTAGAAGCGCAGCATTTGCAATGTGTGTTGAAGACGAGAGTTGCAGGGCATTGCTGGATGTAGGTCCTGCCACTGGCACAGTTGAAGAAAGCACCTGTGTCTTGAGGGTTGGCGTAAAGCCCGTCTGCCTTTCCAATGCAAAAAATAGAAGGATCAGTAGTAGTAGTTGGCAGCGGAGTTGTTGTGGTTGGTGGTAATCCTCTGGTGTCACAGCATTTGCAACTTGGGTTGAACTCAAGTCCTGAAGGGCATTGTTGGAGGTGCGTCTTCCCATGGGCACAGTTGTAGAAAGAATGTGAGTTATAAGGGTTGACATGAAGCCCGTCTGCCTTTCCAACACAAAAAGTACCAGGATCGCGAGTGGTAGTTGGCGTAGTAGTTGGCGTGGTTGTTGGCGTGGTGGTGGTCGGTGTGGTAATTGGTACTGCTTTGGTGTCACAGCATTTGCAACTTGGGTTGAACACAAGTCCTGAAGGGCATTGTTGGAGGTGCGTCTTCCCATGGGCACAGTTGTAGAAAGAACGTGGGTTATAAGGGTTGACATGAAGCCCGTCTGCCTGTCCAACACAAAAAGTACCAGGATCGCGAGTGGTAGTTGGCGTAGTAGTTGGCGTAGTTGTTGGTGTGGTTGTTGGCGTGGTGGTTGGTGTGGTAATTGGTACTGCTTTGGTGTCACAGCATTTGCAACTCGGGTTGAACACAAGACCTGCGGGGCATTGTTGGAGGAACTCCCTCCCATTGGCACAGTTGTAAAAAGAATGTGGGTCATTGGGGTTGGCGTGAACTCCATCTGCCTTTCCAGTGCAGAAGTTGACAGGATGAGCTGGTGTGGCCGTGGTTGGAGAATCTGAAAAAGAATGGAAGCAAACACTGCATAAATTGCAAGTTAATCCTGCAGAATCATCACATTTTACCATTAATATCAAGGAGCATGACTAATAAGATCTCTAAACATAAGGAGAATGCACATATGTTAAGCTAAAAGCAGTAATGAAAATAAATCTAAGGTGTTAACATTACTGTAACTAAAGAAAATGAAAGCCAAAATCATACTGCAGAATACGGATCTGTGGTTTCCCAACAACTTTTGGCACTGTGATTAACTGATGTATGTTATAAACTTACCCAAGCTGGCGAAGATCAAGCAGAGACCTTCAAAGTGACAGATTTTGTAATAATTAGGTTAATAGAATATAAATTCAACTCCAACAGCAGAATAAATAATCTCCAAAGTATTTTACATACCTGAAAATACAGAACTTACAAAACTATGAAACCAAAATCATCTACATTGATAGAATAGTAGTGAAAATGTGCGATGCCCTCTACAAAAGCATTCACTTGATTATTGCACCTTACCTGCAGTCAGAAGTAGCTTGTACATGGTGACGCTATGTTAACTAAAAGGAAACAGAAGAAGTTTGGTTGAGTTAGAGGACTGAAGCAGGCATAGTATATCAACACTAAACAATCTGCAAAAACTCAGAGGAAAGACAGAGAAAACAGTGCAGGGTACTTACAAGGACTAAGTCGAAATAAGCTGTGCTGTCTCCCTCCTGGGACTGATGGAGGACTGACGAATGGTCTGGTTTATATAGTCGGTTGCTCTTAGGGCGTGGATCTTTAATGGGGTTAAATGAGCTTGAGATGTTTTTTTGTCAAGAATGTTCCAAGCAATCAGACTCTAATAAGCATGTCATTATCAGTTCTCTCTGACTTTTAATTTTCAAAAGTTCATGAAAATTACCACTAATTACACTGGCTGCGTAATTGGATAATAATGTTAGTTGTTTGATTAATCTGTTCCTTTGACTAAAATATTCCAATAACTATTTGACAGAAAAAACTACAATGAGGAGTATGAAAATAAAGGTTATCGGTGCCAGATATCTCCTTTTTAATATTAGTTTTTTTTTCATCAGAGTACCACAGTGCTTAAGTTCAGAGCTGTATTTAGTGTTATTGAGGGCCTTTTATTAGTCTTTATTACACCATTGTTAAAAATCATCTGTAGAGTAACTTAGACTAGACAGTAGACATTTTCAAATCAGGTTTTCAGGGAATATAGTGTTGAAAAGAAGGATTTATTGAAGAGACTCTGGGTTTTTATTAATGCTGTGGTGTTAGTGTTAGGGTTAGGTTAGGGTGAGAAATGGTGATGATGATGTGTATGCATGACACCAAACAATTATGGTACCGGTATTTCAAAGATGCCTCTCCTTCCTCATTCTTGAGCATCACTGAAAAAGAACAAGAAAAATGTTGAACTTTTAAACTGAAGTTATTATATTAATTTTGCTGTGTTATTAAGTTATTATATTAATTTTGCAACATGTGTGCACACGTGCATACACATGTGCACGTGCACACATGTTGGGAATCATTAAGAAACTAATTTAAGACAGTTGAGAAATGTGCCTTCCTTACCTGAAATCACATCTAATGGTCACACTCAGGAACATATTTGCACACTTCTATCCTCTAAAAGAACAAAGATGACCACTCTGAATTAAAGCATAGATTTAGAAGAACACTCATTATTACAAGATTACTTTATTTCTCACATATCACACAGCCACCATACGCAGAGCACCACAGCACTTAAAATTCAACAAAAGCTTTATCCCAAATGCCATAACAGAACTAAACTAGAAAATTTCCTCTCGGGAAATTTTGAATGGGCCACGGGAGCTACTGCGGGTTGTGCCATCTCTGTCAACATGGGAATCAAACCCACGATCTTAAGGTCAAGACAGAGCTGATCAGACAGACACATGATCATCTTTCTATAAGCACTGATATGGAGGAGCTGTAACCACATTAGGTTACCTGTGTGTGTGTGTGTGTGTGTGTGTGTGTGTGTGTGTGTGTTTGTGTGTGTGTGACTGTAATCACATGAAGCTGGCTCTAGAGTCTGTGTGTGTGTGTGTGACTGACTTGTCACATAGTTAGTTAGTAGCTGCATCCTGTGTCAGTCTGATTTAGCTGTGTCTGTGTTTATAAACATTTAAACGAGCGCCAGGTGGATTGTTTATGAAGTTAACGAGCTCTGGCCTGAGGATCAAAGAGGTTACCACGGCGATAGGGGCCCCCGCAGGCTGAGACAGACAGAAACGTGGAGAAAAACAGCCATTTTCTGCCTCTAAACCGGCCTCACAATTAGGCTTAGCATGACAAAACGGTAACTCCTATCAGAACAAAACACAGATCAACGTTGCTCTAAGGACTTACTGAAAATTTCGGTACGATTTGGTGTTTCTACAGTAAATATTTTGGCGACGCTGGCAGTTTTAAAACATCAGGCCGTTCTGCTCCTCTCAGAAAATATTTGTATTGGACTCAATGAGGAGCAGGGACAGACGTGGCCGCACTCAGAGGCTGATTCTGTAAGTTCTGTAAGTCTCTCTGATATTTTGAGCACATGACATGAGAGATAACAAGTTTGTATTACAAATTCTGAAAAAATTATGTCTGTAGAGTGTAAATTGTGGCCGTGGTGGCAATTTATCCAGAAAAAATACAGAATGTTTCTTCACTCTCTCCCACTCTAACCGATGATGTCACGCACTCTGACACGAACATTCCATGCAATACACACCCATTATAAACTCATAATTTCTCCAAAAATGATCATGGTCATTGATCAGGGATTGATCAAAAACTATATGACCTATCAAAACGTGGAGTAATACGACAATACACAAGACTTGTGTCTACTGTTTAAAGTTTAAATGGAGTCTCTAGGTGAAAGTATGCCTGAGCAGTAGACTTTTGTTAAACTCCAATGATTGGTCTTTTTCGGTCTTTTTTTTTCGCCCGTCCCATTGACTTACATGCAAAATTTTTGCGCGGTTTTTCGCAACTACGTCGCGAAAAATTCGTAAACTGTTGAGAAAAGTAATAGCACAGCGATCCCGATCAAACCGCACGTTTTGATATATAATATGTCCTGCAACTCTTCGAGTTGCAGGACTAGTAGCACATCGAAAATCGGCCGGAAGTGGAAAAATAACTAGAAAAAGCATTTCCAAGAATGGAAATGGTGTGACTGCTGATAGCAACTGAACGCTGTTGCAGAATTAGCAAATATTGCAAGCAGTGATCACCATACAAATGTTTGACCAAGGTCGGAATCGAACCCACAACCTCATGGTCATTAGACTTCCACTCTGCCTCTAGGCCACGGTGCACACACAGTTGCAGAGACTGTTGTCTGTTAATGATCTGCACACTGTCAACATCAAGACAGCTTGAGAGTCAAGCTTGAATGACTTAGAATGAAAATTTCTGTGAATTTCAGGCTGAGAGCAGCAGTTTCAACATGAAGCAAGTTATCAGAAGTCAACAGAGGACGACTGGGAAAATAATTCACTATAATTGTTGTTGAGGCAAGATTTGAACCAGCAACCTTCAGGTCTCCAGACCAGCAAGCTAACCACTAGGCTACAGACAGAGACAGTATGTGAGGGGTAAAGAAAACCTTTGATAAGAGGATCACTGGCTTCTGCTTAAAAAAAAAAGTAAGGAATCGAACCCATGACCTCATGATCAATAAACCTTTACTCTGCCACTTCGCCACAGAGAGCACAGACATAAGCATGTTGCCATTGTAATGTGATGATGTGCTGCAAACGGTGGCAGAAGCAATTAATGCGTCTCTTAACAAACACCTGTAACCAACTGGACTACAGACAGAGTTGTGGAGAACTCTCAGCATTGGGCTGAATGAGAGCAGAGAGCTCCCTGGCTGCATTTAAAAAATATTTTAAATTATTATCTAAGTCTCTTTGCATTTTTGACCAGAATTTTAGCCAGAAGACAAGTGTGGCTACAAAACTGGAGAAAATAATTTGTCTAGAGTTTAATTTGCAGAAAAAGTTAAATATTTTAAAAAGTATAAATAGTTAAAAAGAGAAAAGTAATGCCGATAAAGTTCAAAAGAAGCTGCACGTTTTGATATATGAATTGTTGAAATAGCACAACACCTAACACACTAACCATATGGCCACAGAGAACCTGAGTTACAATGAGCTTTATACTATGAGGAATCAAAGACTGTCCAATGACAGCTGAATAATTGGAATCAAAAGTCAAGCAATGATGTGAAATGACTGAGGCAGGAATCGAACCCATGACCATATGATCACTAAACCTTTACTCTGCCACTCGGCTACAGAGAGCACACTGCTTTCAAGACTGTTGTCATTCATTGTAATGTGATGATGTGCTGCAAACTGGTATGAGTAATCAAGGAGATAACAAACACCTGTAACCAATTGAAGGCGGGGGAGGAGAGCAGAATTCAACATAACATAACAAGAATTCTTCCCTTGGATTCGAACCAGTGACCTTAGGGTTGGCAGGCAGTTACCCTACCCCCTACACTACAGTGGAGTTGCGAAGAAGAGAGGTTGAGACTTTGATGAATGTGAGATTTTTTGTGAAAAAGTTAAATATTTGAAAAAGTATAAATAGTTAAAAAGAGAAAAGTAATGCCGATAAAGTTCAAAGAAAGCTGCACGTTTTGATATATGAATTGTTGAAATAGCACAAAGTATGAAGGACTAGAAGAAGACCGTAAAAAGGCGGAAGAAAATGGCCAAACAGAAGAACAATAGTGTGACTGCTTCAGCAGTCACACTAATAATAACTAGAAAAAGCATTTCCAAGAATGGAAATGGTGTGACTGCTGATAGCAACTGAACGCTGTTGCAGAATTAGCAAATAGTGCAAGCAGTGATCACCATACAAATGTTTGACCAAGGTCGGAATCGAACCCACAACCTCATGGTCATTAGACTTCCACTCTGCCTCTAGGCCACAGTGCACACACAGTTGCAGAGACTGTTGTCTGTTAATGATCTGCACACTGTCAACATCAAGACAGCTTGAGAGTCAAGCTTGAATGACTTAGAATGAAAATTTCTGTGAATTTCAGGCTGAGAGCAGCAGTTTCAACATGAAGCAAGTTATCAGAAGTCAACAGAGGACGACTGGGAAAATAATTCACTATAATTGTTGTTAAGGCAAGATTTGAACCAGCAACCTTCAGGTCTCCAGACCAGCAAGCTAACCACTAGGCTACAGACAGAGAAAGTATGTGAGGGGTAAAGAAAACCTTTGATAAGAGGATCACTGGCTTCTGCTTAAAAAAAAAAGTAAGGAATCGAACCCATGACCTCATGATCAAGAAACCTTTACTCTGCCACTTCGCCACAGAGAGCACAGACATAAGCATGTTGCCATTGTAATGTGATGATGTGCTGCAAACGGTGGCAGAAGCAATTAATGCGTCTCTTAACAAACACCTGTAACCAACTGGACTACAGACAGAGTTGTGGAGAACTCTCAGCATTGGGCTGAATGAGAGCAGAGAGCTCCCTGGCTGCATTTAAAAAATATTTTAAATTATTATCTAAGTCTCTTTGCATTTTTGACCAGAATTTTAGCCAGAAGACAAGTGTGGCTACAAAACTGGAGAAAATAATTTGTCTAGAGTTTAATTTGCAGAAAAAGTTAAATATTTTAAAAAGTATAAATAGTTAAAAAGAGAAAAGTAATGCCGATAAAGTTCAAAAGAAGCTGCACGTTTTGATATATGAATTGTTGAAATAGCACAACACCTAACACACTAACCATATGGCCACAGAGAACCTGAGTTACAATGAGCTTTATACTATGAGGAATCAAAGACTGTCCAATGACAGCTGAATAATTGGAATCAAAAGTCAAGCAATGATGTGAAATGACTGAGGCAGGAATCGAACCCATGACCATATGATCACTAAACCTTTACTCTGCCACTCGGCTACAGAGAGCACACTGCTTTCAAGACTGTTGTCATTCATTGTAATGTGATGATGTGCTGCAAATTGGTATGAGTAATCAAGGAGATAACAAACACCTGTAACCAATTGAAGGCGGGGGAGGAGAGCAGAATTCAACATAACATAACAAGAATTCTTCCCTTGGATTTGAACCAGTGACCTTAGGGTTGGCAAGCAGTTACCCTACCCCCTACACTACAGTGGAGTTGTGAAGAAGAGAGGTTGAGACTTTGATGAATGTGAGATTTTTTGTGAAAAAGTTAAATATTTGAAAAAGTATAAATAGTTAAAAAGAGAAAAGTAATGCCGATAAAGTTCAAAAAAAGCTGCACGTTTTGATATATGAATTGTTGAAATAGCACAAAGTATGAAGGACTAGAAGAAGACCGTAAAAAGGCGGAAGAAAATGGCCAAACAGAAGAACAATAGTGTGACTGCTTCAGCAGTCACACTAACTAGAAAAAGCATTTCCAAGAATGGAAATGGTGTGACTGCTGACAGCAACTGAACGCTGTTGCAGAATTAGCAAATAGTGCAAGCAGTGATCACCATACAAATGTTTGACCAAGGTCGGAATCGAACCCACAACCACATGGTCATTGGACCTCCACTCTGCCTCTAGGCCACGGTGCACACACAGTTGCAGAGACTGTTGTCTGTTAATGATCTGCACACTGTCAACATCAAGAAAGCTTGAGAGTCAAGCTTGAATGACTTAGAATGAAAATTTCTGTGAATTTCAGGCTGAGAGCAGCAGTTTCAACATGAAGCAAGTTATCAGAAGTCAACAGAGGACAACTGGGAAAATAATTCACTATAATTGTTGTTGAGGCAAGATTTGAACCAGCAACCTTCAGGGCTCCAGACCAGCAAGCTAACCACTAGGCTACAGACAGAGACAGTACCTGAGGGGTAAAGAAAACCTTTGATAAGAGGATCACTGGCTTCTGCTTAAAAAAAAAAGTAAGAAATCGAACCCATGACCTCATGATCAATAAACCTTTACTCTGCCATTTCGCCACAGAGAGCACAGACATAAGCATGTTGCCATTGTAATGTGATGATGTGCTGCAAACGGTGGCAGAAGCAATTAATGCGTCTCTTAACAAACACCTGTAACCAACTGGACTACAGACAGAGTTGTGGAGAACTCTCAGCATTGGGCTGAATGAGAGCAGAGAGCTCCCTGGCTGCATTTAAAAAATATTTTAAATTATTATCTAAGTCTCTTTGCATTTTTGACCAGAATTTTAGCCAGAAGACAAGTGTGGCTACAAAACTGGAGAAAATAATTTGTCTAGAGTTTAATTTGCAGAAAAAGTTAAATATTTGAAAAAGTATAAATAGTTAAAAAGAGAAAAGTAATGCCGATAAAGTTAAAAAAAAGCTGCACGTTTTGATATATGAATTGTTGAAATAGCACAACACCTAACACACTAACCATATGGCCACAGAGAACCTGAGTTACAATGAGCTTTATACTATGAGGAATCAAAGACTGTCCAATGACAGCTGAATAATTGGAATCAAAAGTCAAGCAATGATGTGAAATGACTGAGGCAGGAATCGAACCCATGACCATATGATGACTAAACCTTTACTCTGCCACTCGGCTACAGAGAGCACACTGCTTTTAAGACTGTTGTCATTCATTGTAATGTGATGATGTGCTGCAAACTGGTATGAGTAATCAAGGAGATAACAAACACCTGTAACCAATTGAAGGCGGGGGAGGAGAGCAGAATTCAACATAACATAACAAGAGTTCTTCCCTTGGATTCGAACCAGTGACCTTAGGGTTGGCAAACATCCACCCTAACCCCTACACTACAGTGGAGTTGTCAAGAAGAGAGGTTGAGACTTTGATGAATGTGAGATTTTTTGTGAAAAAGTTAAATATTTGAAAAAGTATAAATAGTTAAAAAGAGAAAAGTAATGCCGATAAAGTTCAAAAAAAGCTGCACGTTTTGATATATGAATTGTTGAAATAGCACAAAGTATGAAGGACTAGAAGAAGACCGTAAAAAGGCGGAAGAAAATGGCCAAACAGAAGAACAATAGTGTGACTGCTTCAGCAGTCACACTAACTAGAAAAAGCATTTCCAAGAATGGAAATGGTGTGACTGCTGATAGCAACTGAACGCTGTTGCAGAATTAGCAAATAGTGCAAGCAGTGATCACCATACAAATGTTTGACCAAGGTCGGAATTGAACCCACAACCTCATGGTCATTAGACTTCCACTCTGCCTCTAGGCCACGGTGCACACACAATTGCAGAGACTGTTGTCTGTTAATGATCTGCACACTGTCAACATCAAGAAAGCTTGAGAGTCAAGCTTGAATGACTTAGAATGAAAATTTCTGTGAATTTCAGGCTGAGAGCAGCAGTTTCAACATGAAGCAAGTTATCAGAAGTCAACAGAGGACAACTGGGAAAATAATTCACTATAATTGTTGTTGAGGCAAGAATTGAACCAGCAACCTTCAGGTCTCCAGACCAGCAAGCTAACCACTAGGCTACAGACAGAGACAGTATGTGAGGGGTAAAGAAAACCTTTGATAAGAGGATCACTGGCTTCTGCTTAAAAAAAAAAGTAAGGAATCGAACCCATGACCTCATGATCAATAAACCTTTACTCTGCCACTTCGCCACAGAGAGCACAGACATAAGCATGTTTCAGACAGAGTTGTGGAGAATTCTCAGCATTGGGCTGAATGAGAGCAGAGAGCTCCCTGGCTGCATTTAAAAAATATTTAAAATTATTATCTAAGTCTCTTTGCATTTTTGACCAGAATTTTAGCCAGAAGACAAGTGTGGCTACAAAACTGGAGAAAATAATTTGTCTAGAGTTTAATTTGCAGAAAAAGTTAAATATTTTAAAAAGTATAAATAGTTAAAAAGAGAAAAGTAACGCCGATAAAGTTCAAAAAAAGCTGCACGTTTTGATATATGAATTGTTGAAATAGCACAACACCTAACACACTAACCATATGGCCACAGAGAACCTGAGTTACAATGAGCTTTATACTATGAGGAATCAAAAACTGTCCAATGACAGCTGAATAATTGGAATCAAAAGTCAAGCAATGATGTGAAATGACTGAGGCAGGAATCGAACCCATGACCATATGATCACTAAACCTTTACTCTGCCACTCGGCTACAGAGAGCACACTGCTTTCAAGACTGTTGTCATTCATTGTAATGTGATGATGTGCTGCAAACTGGTACGAGTAATCAAGGAGATAACAAACACCTGTAACCAATTGAAGGCGGGGGAGGAGAGCAGAATTCAACATAACATAACAAGAATTCTTCCCTTGGATTCGAACCAGTGACCTTAGGGTTGGCAGGCAGTTACCCTAACCCCTACACTACAGAGGAGTTGTTAAAAAGAGAGGTTGAGACTTTGATGAATGTGAGATTTTTCAATGATGCTTAAAACAAAAATAAATTAATATAGATTAGCCACACCAAGTAAGAAGAGGACTTTTTTGTGACCTGTGACTATTTTTTGGTGAATTAAAATGAATTAAAAAGCACTTAACAGCAAGTTACAAAGTTGAGCTCCTTCTCCTGCTGATGTGAAAAAAATGCATTGAGCTTAATGAGAGCAGAGAGCTCCCTGGCTGCATTTAAAAAATATTTAAAATTATTATCTAAGTCTCTTTGCATTTTTGACCAGAATTTTAGCCAGAAGACAAGTGTGGCTACAAAACTGGAGAAAATAATTTGTCTAGAGTTTAATTTGTGGCCATGCTGACAGTTTAGCCAGAAAAACTCTAGAATGTTTTTTTGCCTCTCTCCACTCTGACACCACTCTGGCTCTGCTCGTTAGACGCAATACACACACATTATAAAGCTGAAAAAAATCAGAAAAAGTTAAATATTTGAAAAAGTATAAATAGTTAAAAAGAGAAAAGTAATGCCGATAAAGTTCAAAAGAAGCTGCACGTTTTGATATATGAATTGTTGAAATAGCACAAAGTATGAAGGACTAGAAGAAGACCGTAAAAAGGCGGAAGAAAATGGCCAAACAGAAGAACAATAGTGTGACTGCTTCAGCAGTCACACTAATAACTAGAAAAAACATTTCCAAGAATGGAAATGGTGTGAATGCTGGAAGCAATGCTGAATGAGCTGAAGAAATTGTTGAAAGAAAGAAAGAAAGAAAGATTGAAACAAGAGAGAAAAAAGAAAAGGACAGAAAGAAAGAAAGAAAGAAAGAATCAAACAAACAAAGAAGTAAAAAGACAGAAATGGAGTGAAAGAAAGAAAGAAAGAAAGAAAGAAATGGAGTAAAAACAAAGGAAGAGAAAAGGAGAAGAAAGAAAGAAAGAAAGAAAGAAAGAATCAAACAAAGAAGTAAAAAGACAGAAATGGAGTGAAAGAAAGAAAGAAAGAAAGAAAGAACGAAAGAAAGAAATGGAGTAAAAACAAAGGAAGAGAAAAGGAATAGAAAGAAAGAAACAATCAAACAAACAAAGAAGTAAAAAGACAGAAATGGAGTGAAAGAAAGAAAGAAAGAAAGAAAGAAATGGAGTAAAAACAAAGGAAGAGAAAAGGAGTAGAAAGAAAGAAAGAAAGAAAGAATCAAACAAACAAAGAAGTAAAAAGACAGAAATGGAGTGAAAGAAAGAAAGAAAGAAAGAAAGAAAGAAAGAAAGAAAGAAAGAAAGAAATGGAGTAAAAACAAAGGAAGAGAAAAGGAATAGAAAGAAAGAAAGAAACAATCAAACAAACAAAGAAGTAAAAAGACAGAAATGGAGTGAAAGAAAGAAAGAAAGAAAGAAAGAAAGAAAGAAAGAAGAAAAAGAGAGAGGGGGATGATAGAAAGAGGTAGATGGATGGATGGATGGATGGATGGATGGATGGATGGATAGAGAGGGAAGGATATAAAAAGTTACGTAAAATACAAATGAAGGAGTAGAAGAAAGAAAGAAAGAAAGAAAGAAAGAAAGAAAGAAAGAAAGAAAGAAAAAAAGGAGACAGAGGGGTTAAAAAATAGGGAGGGGTATAGATAGATAGATAGATAGATAGATAGATAGATAGATAGATAGATAGATAGATAGATAGATAGATAGATAGATAGATAGATAGATAGATAGATAGATAGATAGATAGATAGATAGATAGGACACATGTTAAAAGCTGCATCCTATGTCCTAGGCTCCACCTGTAATTGTACTACTATTAATAGAATTGGAAAGACTAAACGTCTGAACTTAAATTCATGAGAAAAATATAAATTGTTGGAGATGTTTACATCAAAAGTATAAAATAATTGAGAGCCTGATGAATTTGAGCTGAAAACCTGTGTGTGTGTGTGTGTGTGTGTGTGTGAGTCTGACGGTCTCTCTGTCTGCGTGTACATGTGCAGAAAGTAAAACTGTTAAGCGCCACAAAACTCCTCTCTCCCTAATGATCTGATTGATTGGCAGCCTGCCCTCAGAAGTTGCCATGACGACTACCATGCTTACATTTTACTGTGTGGAACAGTGTTGTGTTTGTGTGTTTGTCTGTTTGTGTATGTGTGTGTGTGTGTGTGACTGTGTGTGAGCGTCTGTGTGTGTCTGTCTGTGTGAGTGTGATGCCTGTGTTTGTGCGTGGACATCCTCTGTCAGTCTGGTTTATCATGTGTGTGTGTGGGGCTGTGTTTAAAAACATCTTAACGAGCGGCCAGGCTGCACCTGACCTGTTCTATTTATAGACTTTGATAACGAGCTGGCCCCAACAGCTGGACCAACTGCACACAGAGCAGAGCAGAGCAGAGAGATTTGTGCTCTGAGCAGCTTCCCAAAACAGCCCAGAAAAAGAGAACCGTACCTCTTATTAGAATGTGGTCCTCCTGACCATCTGGGCAAGCAGACCTTCCTGAGCACATTGATGTGCATTAAATGTTTGTAGGGCAAAAACTTTTCTCAGGGTCGCAAGGTAGAAAAGGGGGGCATTTCTGCTTTTCTAAAAAAATCAGCTCCTACTTTTATATTGAAGTGGATGAGCCACTGGAGTGGGTCTAGCTGCACAATTAGGCTCACTGAGACAATTCTGTAAGTCTGTCTGCTGTTTTGAACACATTAAATGAGACACAACAAGTGTGGCTACAAACCGGTGAGGAAATCATGTGTCTAGAGTTTAATTTGTGGCCGTGCTGGCAATTTATCCAGAAAAAATCCTGAATGTTTTTTCGATCCCTCTCACTCTAACGATGATGTCACTCACTCTGACCCAACCCCATACACACTCATTGAAAAGTGTGAAATTTGTCAGAAATCCTCATGTGCTTTTAAAGGATTTATCTCAAAAACGGTGCAAGCTATGAAAAAGTTGTAAATACAGGATGAATACATTAGAAGTTTGTCTACAGCTCAGAATTTGAATGAAGTCTCTAGCTGAAAGTATGTGGACACTTTAAAGGCTGAAAGAAGTAAGAAGATTTGAAGAGTTTCAAGACTGTTCCAATGCATTCTCTATGGGGAAAAAAAAATCAGAAATAGTTGAATATTGCAAAAAGTATGAATAGTTGAAAAGAGAAAAGACATAGCACACCTGTCCCGAAAAGGCTGAACATTTTGATATTTGAATTGTTGAAATAGCACAAAGTATGAAGGACTAGTTACATGACAAAGAAAGGCAGAAAATGGCCGAACCGAAGCATTCACACTAACTAGAAACAGCATTTCCTAACGGAACATGCGTGTGAATGCTGAAACCCAATGCTGAACCATGCTGAATTAGCAGAATAAATTGACAAAGACATGCGGAATGGCATACAAGAAACATGTCCATGGAAGGAATTGAACCCACAACTCCATGAGTGGTAACCTAACACACTAACCATACGGCCACAGAGAACCTGAGTTACAATGAGCTTTATACTATGAGGAATCAAAGACTGTCCAATGACAGCTGAATAATTGGAATCAAAAGTCAAGCAATGATGTGAAATGCCTGAGGCAGGAATCGAACCTATGACCTTATGATCATAAAGCCTTCACCCTGCCACTCGGCTACAGAGAGCACACTGCTTTCAAGACTGTTGTCATTCATTGTAATGTGATGATGTGCTGCAAACTGGTATGAGTAATCAAGGAGATAACAAACACCTGTAACCAATTGAAGGCGGTGGAGGAGAGCAGAATTCGACAAAACATAACAAGAGTTCTTCCCTTGGATTCGAACCAGTGACCTTGGGGTTGACAAGCAGCCACCCTACCCCCTACACTACAGTGTAGTTGTGCAAAAGAGGTTGAGACTTTCACGAATGTGAGATTTTTCAATGATGCTTAAAAAGAAAGTAAGGAAAGTGCAGAAATTAGCCACACCAAGCAAGAAGAGGACTTTTTTGTGACTAGGACTATTTTTTGGTGAATTAAAATGAATTAAAAAGCACTTAACAGCAAGTTACAAAGTTGAGCTCCTTCTCCTGCTGCTCATGAGAGCAGAGAGCTCCCTGGCTGCATTTAAAAAATATTTTAAATTATTATCTAAGAATGGAAGAATGAAGAATGGAATGGAATTGTTTGTTTGTCTATGTGTGCATGTGTGACTGTGTGTGAGTGTCTGTGTGTGTCTGTGTGTGAGTGTGATGCCTGTGTTTGTGCGTGGACATCCTCTGTCAGTCTGGTTTATCATGTGTGTGTGTGGGGCTGTGTTTAAAAACATCTTAACGAGCGGCCAGGCTGCACCTGCACTTGTTCTATTTATAGACATGATAACGAGCTGGCCCCTACAGCTGGACCAATCCTGAATGTTTTTTCGATCCCTCTCACTCTAACGATGATGTCACTCACTCTGACCCAACCCCATACACACTCATTGAAAAGTGTGAAATTTGTCAGAAATCCTCATGTGCTTTTAAAGGATTTATCTCAAAAACGGTACAAGCTATGAAAAAGTTGTAAATACAGGATGAATACATTAGAAGTTTGTCTACAGCTCAGGATTTGAATGAAGTCTCTAGCTGAAAGTATGTGGACGCTTTAAAGGCTGAAAGAAGTAAGAAGATTTGAAGAGTTTCAAGACTGTTCCAATGCATTCTCTATGGGGGAAAAAAAATCAGAAAAAGTTGAATATTGCAAAAAGTATGAATAGTTGAAAAGAGAAAAGACATAGCACACCTGTCCCGAAAAGGCTGAACATTTTGATATTTGAATTGTTGAAATAGCACAAAGTATGAAGGACTAGTTACATGACGAAGAAAGGCAGAAAATGGCCGAACCGAATAACAATAGTGTGAATGCTTCCAGCATTCACACTAATAAGAAAAAATCCACACAATAACAGTAGTGCCCGGGCTTTGCCCGGGCACTGGTCCCTGCAGCTATTTCATAGCTGTTGGGACCAGTGCCCGGTGCGATTGCCCGTGGCCCTAATAAGAAAATGAAAAGAACATAATCATGGGAAATGCTTATGTAAATGTGGGAAACTAGGTAGGGTGTGGGGTTTTATGTTTCTATGTATTTGTGGGTGTATGAAATATGGGAATGTATGTAAATGTATGTAATATGGTCATAGGACACCCTCCCGTGGTCCTTTTTCCTGACTGTCTGCACTTCTTGAGGTCGTATGTATGGAATGGTGAAAACAATTTTCCTGTAAAGGACAAATAAATTCATCTATCTCTATACACAAGTCACAGAGTAACTTGTCTCCTGGATGCTCCTAAACTGGCCATATAAGTAAAATAAAAACTATAATATAATATTAAAATGTAATTAATATAATCTAAATAATGTAACCAGAAATACAAAATATATCAAAGTGCGAGGGTGTGTGAGTGTATTTATATACTGCACATTAGCTGGTGGCCCTGCTTTCGTTCTAGTTTTTTTTTTTTCCAACTACAGTGGCATGCAAAAGTTTGGGCACACCTGGTCAAAATGTCTGTTAATGTGAACAGTTAATCAAGTGGAGGATTAAATGATCTCCAAAGGGCATAAAGTTTAACATTCTCGCAATATTGGTGTATTATTTTTGTTTTCTACAATTTTAGAGTGAAAAAGGGAAACAAAGCAGCATCCTGCAAAGGAATGGCAAACCCAGGAGACTTGAGTTCTCAGATAACTTTGACCAAGGTATCAGACAAGCTTTTTACTATTTACATGCTGTGATACATGCAGGGTGCCCAAACCTTTGCTATGGGCCCTTTTCCTTCCAGTCATTTTGAAAATATAACAGATGAAAAAACATTGTTTAAGGGAATACGTCTTCTATAACTCTATGCTTTTTGGAGATCATTTCATCTTCCACTTGCTCAACTGTTCACATTAACAGAAATTTTGACCGGCGGTGCCCAGACTTTTGCATGCCACATTGCTTTACAAGGGCATTTGTTCGGGAGGGTTGGAAAAGTCAAGTGAAATCCAAAATCACACCATAACCGTTCAGGTTTTTAGACTACTACACTTGTGTACACTTTGTTCTGGTTGTTTCTTTCAGTGTGAACAGTATAATGCTGGCTGGTATTATTTGTGATTCCTGTGTATTGCTTTGTTAAGAATGTAATATTGATGGGTGTTCAATAAGTCAGACGGAGACCGGACTGAGCGTGCAGGCTGGGACTTTACTCAGACGTCAATAACACGTAAAACACAGGTTACAGACCAGGCTGTTGCCTACCATGTCCACAAGAGGGCAGAGCACTCTAATAGTATATTATCAGAACACTACAAAGAATATCTTTTGACTGAATGGCAGATCCTTACCGAAAACAACATTAACTGAGGATTTAAGAAATGAATACACTGACAAAGCTCAAACAGCTGGAGTCTCCACTTAACCACAAACATATCAGTTTTGCTGCCCAATTTATCTTCACCTGTCACTGTAACAGTATAATTGGGGCTTAGCTTTTAGGCAGGGTGGTGTGTGGTAATTAAAAACATTTTGTCACATCTGACAATCATCATCATCTTTTTCTATCTTCTCATACTTTGCTTGGCAGCTTGTGATGTTTCCGCCTGTAAAAGTTTCAGATGAAAGGTGTGATGCACAGACAAAACATACCATTCCCACGTGTAAGGACGGACACTAAGGTCTGTGCCTATAACTCCCCAATGTGTATTCTGTCTTACCTGAGCTACCCTTATACAATAAAGCAACTTCAAACCATTATGATGCCAATTTATTGGAAATAGCCATGTATGAGTGGAAAGTAATAATTAACCAGTAATCAGGAATACACCTACTAAGATTTAAGTTACATTGTTAGGTCTGAAATCAATCTTAGTTCAGTGACGGCAGATAGACTTAAAACCATCCAGTGACCTTTGATAGCATTGAGGAACAGCCCTGGTGCATGGGTTGAGATATTCAAAGGTTTAGAACATCGTACTTAATCCTTTTGTTCAATTCAGAGTTTAAGGGTATGAGTAGCATTCAGTGAAACTTATGATATCACTCAGGTTTAGGGTTTAATTGCTATCTGATAACATCCCCCTTACTACTGGAGCAAAATGTCTTAGGAATACTACAAATTAACAGTTAACATTAGCCAAGAAATCTAGCTGCACCCTAGCGGCAGCAAATATATTTGCTCCGTAGGTGGGTCTAGAAACGAGCCATAGGAACTTTTTGAGTCTCAAACACCGTTTGTGTTCACCAATCACAGCGATCTGTTTAGAGTACGGTGTACATTTTAGGACATCCTCAGGATCAGACTTCAGTGTCAGACCTCAGATGAAAAGGTATATGGTCTGAGGAAAACCTCTGTCATACTCGCACCAAACTTCATCAGGTCTTCATCACTAAGCCTTCAGAGTTAGACTGAACGGCCTCACACGTTACGCTGTCAATTATAAGCTCTCAGAATCAGCCTCAACGGCATCGCACGTTACGCTGTCATTTATAAGCTCTCAGAATCATCATGAACGGCCTCACACGTTACGCCGTCATTTATAAGCTCTCAGAATCATCATGAACGGCCTCACACGTTACGCCGTCATTTATAAGCTCTCAGAATCATCATGAACGGCCTCACACGTTACGCCGTCATTTATAAGCTCTCAGAATCATCATGAACGGCCTCACACGTTACGCCGTCATCTATAAGCTCTCAGAATCATCATGAACGGCCTCACACGTTACGCCGTCATCTATAAGCTCTCAGAATCATCATGAACGGCCTCACACGTTACGCCGTCATCTATAAGCTCTCAGAATCATCATGAACGGCCTCACACGTTACGCCGTCATCTATAAGCTCTCAGAATCATCATGAACGGCATCATGAAAAAATATGTCACAGTGTGTATCAGGACAACAGCTGATTCGCCAGCAACGACGCTGAAGTTCGCTTCCAACACACACACACACACACACACACACACACACACACACACAGGAATGAGTTTTGAAGCGGGCCGATTGATAAAACTGTAAGGCACACACAATGCCATAGCCTACAGTACACTATTTTCAACATACATGTAATGTTGTGTGTCGTTTTTTTAATGATTATTATTATAACTCTCAGTTAATGTTGGCTACTAACTAATTTCCACTAATTTATCCATAAATGGACGAAGTGTTTCACCAGCGAGGATTACGCGCGACTATTACGCACAGTTTAATAGAAATTTGCAGCAGTGACAGAACATGCAACTTAAAAGAGGCCGCATCAAATATATATAGCTATACTATATCGACATCCCTCTATCTAGACATGCCGGTAATCCCACACTTTTTGGTACCGCCATTCCGACACATCATATTTCTTTTCTTTCTTCTTCTTCTTCTTTTTTTTTTTTTTTTTTTACAGCTGCAATACCCAGGCGCGTCTCTCTCTCTTTTTTTCTTTTCAGCATGCCTATCACCAGGGAATTATGTTCTTAATCCCAACAAACTGTCACACACAAAACTGACATGATAAACAAACAGAACTACTGTAGTACTGTCAAGTTAACCTGTCACCTTCAGCACACACGTGCAGGAACCCCCTGGGGCCTGGTGGCGAAAGTTGAGAAATTGTTGCAATGACAATAAAATGATAGATTATTTGTGATTGCTGCATAAAGGTTTCATTCAATATTAAATCCTAGCCGCTGCACCAAAATCGGCCAGTAGATGGCGGTACTGTAATTTGGCTTGTATTTAACTCAACTAACTAATTTAACTCATGAAATCCCTTTTTTTTAATGACATTAACTTTTTCCTCTGAAACGTATGACTTAAACTGAACAAACAAAGAAGTCATTGAAGCCATTTGTAATGTCCTAAGTGTTATAGGCTACAGTTTTTCCTCAATCGCTTTGGTGCTATTCTCAGATCAGAATGAAAGTTCTCATAACTATTAGTTCAACCTCCACAACATGTAGCCTAGTCATTTGTTCACATCATAGTAGCAGTTCCTCCTTCCTCTGAACAAATAGCAAATGCTTTTGGACAAGTTTCTTTCATTAAATTCTTATAACATTATAATTTGTTAATGTCATGTCAGTGTGGCACCCTGAACATTTTTAATAGATTGCAGGAATGACAGACCTGGTTTACCACCTTACGTCAGTAGATGGCGCATGGTAACCGCGGGTGGTTGCTGTGGGCCCCCGTTGTCGTAGCAACCAGTAGGATATGAGGGAAGTCTAGCGCTACTTTGGCAACTTAATGTTACAAGCCACAATTAAGTGCCTGTTGTTGTTGTTTTTTTCAGATGAGTCTAACGTTAGTCCACACAAGCACCCATGTCTAGATGTTTTCTCTGTTTTCTGTATTTTCTCTTCAATCGCGGTGGTGTTCGTTGTGTTTACTATGTGTTAGAAATGTTATAGTTAGTGAGAGTTCGGTGGCTGCATTTGGCGGCCGTTGTTGTATGTTGTTGGTATGTCGTCAATATCTCGACGTTGTAAATGTATCGTCTTTACGTGCTGACATAGTCGCTGTTGTTTGTGTTGTTTACATGGTTGTTTCGTGACGGTTGGATCGTGTTGGTTGTGTCGTATTGTACTAAACGTTACATGGTCGCTCTTGTTGCTGCTGCCGGGCTGCCCCCGTTGTCGTAGCAACCAGTAGGATATGAGGGAAGTCCAGCGCTACTTTGGCAACAAATGTTACAAGTCACAATTAAGTGTCTGTTGTTTTGTTTTTCAGATTGCTGTGTTAATAAACACGGAGTGGAGTAGTGTGTAACATCAGTCAAAATGAACTATACTTTTGAACGCTGAATAGTCTTTCCCTAAAAAACTAGGCTAATAGTCCTCATTTCATTGCTTGAGTCATTACATAGAAAATTGTTGAACTAGTTTTAAAAATCTGTCAAACTCATTGTAAATGTTGGGAGAAACACTGCAAATTAAATTACTATTCATCTGCAATAAGGAAGAACAGGTAGCTATAGCATTGGACGGTAATTCAGCACTAAACAATCTGCACTGCTCATTGTGTCCTGTAAGCCACAGTGGGACAATCATATTTTAGATTTACATTTAGACTTACAGCTTCACAAGAGAACAGATTTACTGTAGCCTACTGTAGCTAGTATTACAGCAAACACAGTAAAGATTTCCCTAAAAGATGAAAATCCTACTCTTTGCACAATGCTGTGAACAAATAAGAATTGCAAAGAGCATATAGTAAAAATTTGAAACATTCAGTAGCTCCACTACATCCAGTAATGTGTAACTGTAGGCCTACTTCACATGGCTGTATAGTGTATGGTGCTGTCTTGAGTATTTTCAGGTAGTATCTTTTTTTGGATTGAAAAACACATAGAGAATAAAGTGTCATAATGAAAACATGACAAAGCCATTTGACTGTCTTCTTCAAAAACGATGATGTCAGGACTTCTCATTTTGACGACACTGACAGTTTCACTGACATAATTACTTGCTTTTGAGGGATGGACTATCCATTTTGAGCAAGTGTACCAAGTGATGCGCTTTTGCAGGTTGTCCACTTAGGTTTTGCAGTTGGTAATAATTGTTTTGAGAAATGCACTAACTGTTGTGCAAATGTTAAGAGTGATGTGAAAAAAGCACCAAAGCGATTGAGGAAAAACTGTAGCCTATAACACTTAGGACATTACAAATGGCTTCAATGACTTCTTTGTTTGTTCAGTTTAAGTCATACGTTTCAGAGGAAAAAGTTAATGTCATTAAAAAAAAGGGATTTCATGAGTTAAATTAGTTAGTTGAGTTAAATACAAGCCAAATTACAGTACCGCCATCTACTGGCCGATTTTGGTGCAGCGGCTAGGATTTAATATTGAATGAAACCTTTATGCAGCAATCACAAATAATCTATCATTTTATTGTCATTGCAACAATTTCTCAACTTTCGCCACCAGGCCCCAGGGGGTTCCTGCACGTGTGTGCTGAAGGTGACAGGTTAACTTGACAGTACTACAGTAGTTCTGTTTGTTTATCATGTCAGTTTTGTGTGTGACAGTTTGTTGGGATTAAGAACATAATTCCCTGGTGATAGGCATGCTGAAAAGAAAAAAAGAGAGAGAGACGCGCCTGGGTATTGCAGCTGTAAAAAAAAAAAAAAAAAAAAGAAGAAGAAGAAGAAAGAAAAGAAATATGATGTGTCGGAATGGCGGTACCAAAAAGTGTGGGATTACCGGCATGTCTAGATAGAGGGATGTCGATATAGTATAGCTATATATATTTGATGCGGCCTCTTTTAAGTTGCATGTTCTGTCACTGCTGCAAATTTCTATTAAACTGTGCGTAATAGTCGCGCGTAATCCTCGCTGGTGAAACACTTCGTCCATTTATGGATAAATTAGTGGAAATTAGTTAGTAGCCAACATTAACTGAGAGTTATAATAATAATCATTAAAAAAACGACACACAACATTACATGTATGTTGAAAATAGTGTACTGTAGGCTATGGCATTGTGTGTGCCTTACAGTTTTATCAATCGGCCCGCTTCAAAACTCATTCCTGTGTGTGTGTGTGTGTGTTGGAAGCGAACTTCAGCGTCGTTGCTGGCGAATCAGCTGTTGTCCTGATACACACTGTGACATATTTTTTCATGATGCCGTTCATGATGATTCTGAGAGCTTATAGATGACGGCGTAACGTGTGAGGCCGTTCATGATGATTCTGAGAGCTTATAGATGACGGCGTAACGTGTGATGCCGTTCATGATGATTCTGAGAGCTTATAGATGACGGCGTAACGTGTGAGGCCGTTCATGATGATTCTGAGAGCTTATAGATGACGTCGTAACGTGTGAGGCCGTTCATGATGATTCTGAGAGCTTATAGATGACGGCGTAACGTGTGAGGCCGTTCATGATGATTCTGAGAGCTTATAGATGACGGCGTAACGTGTGAGGCCGTTCATGATGATTCTGAGAGCTTATAGATGACGGCGTAACGTGTGAGGCCGTTCATGATGATTCTGAGAGCTTATAGATGACGGCGTAACGTGTGAGGCCGTTCATGATGATTCTGAGAGCTTATAGATGACGGCGTAACGTGTGAGGCCGTTCATGATGATTCTGAGAGCTTATAAATGACGGCGTAACGTGTGAGGCCGTTCATGATGATTCTGAGAGCTTATAGATGACGGCGTAACGTGTGAGGCCGTTCATGATGATTCTGAGAGCTTATAGATGACGGCGTAACGTGTGAGGCCGTTCATGATGATTCTGAGAGCTTATAAATGACGGCGTAACGTGTGAGGCCGTTCATGATGATTCTGAGAGCTTATAAATGACGGCGTAACGTGTGAGGCCGTTCATGATGATTCTGAGAGCTTATAAATGACAGCGTAACGTGCGATGCCGTTGAGGCTGATTCTGAGAGCTTATAATTGACAGCGTAACGTGTGAGGCCGTTCAGTCTAACTCTGAAGGCTTAGTGATGAAGACCTGATGAAGTTTGGTGCGAGTATGACAGAGGTTTTCCTCAGACCATATACCTTTTCATCTGAGGTCTGACACTGAAGTCTGATCCTGAGGATGTCCTAAAATGTACACCGTATTAGAGAGTCGTTGGGCGGGCTTAACGCGATGAGGACATACATTTTAATTGGCTTGTCAGGCTAACGTCATCCTGCTCTTTGCTCTGATTGGTCGTAGCGCTACCCTATTGCGTGCAGAGGCAGTTTGAAAGACAGCCTTCATCCCGCCCCCTGGATTGAGCCGAGGTCTACCGGTCGTTGCCAGACTAGACATGTTAATTATATAGTCTGGCTTGCCATTCCTGGATCATATATTGCTACACACTTGGCATGTATGAGGTCTGGGTAAGCAGGCAGAACACTCAAATGTTAGGACTTTGCTCTTTCCCTCAAATCTCCTACCAAAACAAAGACACTTCTGAATTTCATATAAAATAAAAAATTTACATGGAGACACCATTCACATCTTGATAGCTTTTGACCACCAGGGAGTACTCCATATAGGAGGTAGGAGGATCCCTCTGGTCAAGGGATCATCTCTCCCAAGATTCAGAAACATCACATGTAAATTTAATACGGATGCACTGATACCGTTATTGGGTATCAGTCCAATACTGGGCATAAGTATTCGTACTTCTTGTTATCATTTAATTGTTTCTTATTTTTGTTTGCCTTCGCCTTCATCGTTTTCATGGGTGAGGTTTTCATATAAGCCCTCTCGGGTTTCATACTGATCCTTCACACATCCCAATCATAATAACTGTTTATATAATTTTAAATGATATGTTTGTGCAATTTAAAAAAAACTTAAGATATACAATTAAAAGACAGCATATAGGCACAATTGAAAAAGCAATCAAAATTTTATTTAGACAGGGACAGTGCAGAATAAAACATTGACCTAATATATAACAAAATTGAATGTACAAAGTTAGTTCACAAATATATAAAACCAGTCCCCCTCCAAACTTTCACCAATATGTGCAAAGTATAAATATAGCGAATAAAATGTGATAAAATTAGATACAATGACCCCCTCAATCCCAGCCCCCCAGACTCCCATACACACAGAATAGTTCAAAAATGTGTTCAAGTTTGCTGTGTGAGTTTCCAAGATGTGGTTAAACATGGAAAGGTTTGAAATTTTGTAAATTATATTTTGGAGGTCTCATATGGGTAGGCCTAAAAAGAGCAAAACAGAAAACATCAAGTATTTTCTCACAAAAACCACAGTGAAAAATCACATATTATACTATACAACACATTTTGACAGTGCCCCACTGTTTTTTGGCACAGATCAATACTATTGAAGAGTGACATTTAGATATGCAACTCTTTAGGGGAAATCACAGCATTGGCAATTCGTGTTGAAGATGAGACCTGTTGCACATTTTAGGATGCGTGTCCTCCGATGGGCACACTTGTAAAAAGAATGTGGGTCATTAGGGTTGGCATGAAGGCCGTTTGCCTTTCCATTGCAGAAATTGCCAGGATGAGTTGTGGTAGTTGGTGTGGTGGCCATGCTTGTGGTATAACCTTGAGCATCTAAATAAAAAAAAACACAAGCAAAGTGTAACTTAAAAGTTAAGACATCACATTATCCAATTATATCAAGGAGCATGACTAAGTAGATCTAAAGTATAAAGAGCACATTCATACCCTTGGATCAAAGGTGAAAATTAAAGGTGTTAACATTATTGTAACTGAAGAAAATGAAAAAACCTCATCGCAGAATACAAGAGAATGCATTTTTTTCTCACTTTGAATGAGAAGATTGTACTGGCGATTGATAAGAAGCGTGGCGTCACAGCATTTGCATTTTGGGTTGAAGTTGAGACCCGTGGGGCATCGTTGGAGGTGCATCCTCCCATGAGCACAGGTGTAATAAGAATTTGGGTTATTAGGGTTGGCATGAATACCATCTGCCTTTCCACTGCAGAATTTGGCTATGGTTGCAGTATGGCTTGGAGACTCTGGAAAAAATCAAAATCAAATTCTCAGTTAGTTGCTGTTTAACCCTACCTAATTATCCCATTACTCATTAAAATCAAAGAGTATGACTGAACAGAGCTTTTTTAATTATTATTATTTATTTATTTTACCTGGAACAAGGATACCATATAGGTCGTTGATGTCAGGTGTGGAGTCACAGCATTTGCAACTTGGGTTAAAAACAAGTCCTACGGGGCATTGCTGGATGTGTGTCCTCCCACTGGAACAGCTGTAGAAAGAACGTGAGCTATAATGGTAGGCATAAAGCCCATCTGCCTTTCCAATGCAAAATGTACCAGGATCAGCAGTGGTAGTTGGTGTAGTAATTGGGATGGTGGTTGGTGTGGCAGTTGGTGTGGTAATTGGGATGGTGGTTGGTGTGGTAGTTGGTTCTGCTCTGGTGTCACAGCATTTGCAACTTGGGTTGAACACAAGACTTGTGGGGCATTGTTGGATGTGCGTCCTCCCATGGGCACAGTTGAAGAAAGAACGTGGGTTGTAATGGTTGGCATAAAGCCCGTCTGCCTTTCCAACACAAAAAGTACCAGGATCAGGTGTGGTAGTTGGTATAGTAGTCGGTGTGGTAGTTGGTATAGTAGTTGGTGTAGTTGGTATAGTAGTCGGTGTGGTAGTTGGTGTGGTGGTCGGTGTGGTAATTGGCGCTGTTGTGGTGTCACAGCATTTGCAACTTGGGTTGAACACAAGACCTGCGGGGCATTGTTGGAGGTACGTCCTCCCATGGGCACAGTTGTAAAAAGAATTTGGGTCATCAGGGTTGGCATGAACTCCATCTGCCTTTCCACTGCAGAAACTTCTAGGATTAGCTGGAGTGGCCATGGTTGTAGAATCTGAATGAGAATGTAAGCAAATACCTCATGAATTTCCAATAACCCTGTTGACATAGTGATTTTAAAGACCCCCTAAACCAAAAATTGTTTTTTTTTTAATTATTAACATGTCGATGTTTGGATTCTGCTACAAGACATTTCAGCAGCGAAGTTGCTAATGCACGCCATAACTGAGCATTTTGGATTTGAAAATGCAGTTTCAAAGCCAGAGTCTGAAAAAGTTGGATTCAGTTTTTCAGCACCCAGTCAGGTTTAATACGTCAGAATCCCTAGCAACCAATCAATTTTAATCAAAAAATAGTCATAGAAGAGCATTTTTATGAATTTTTAAAATGCCTCTTTAGGGTGACTTTAAAGGGATAGTTCAACATTTTGGCAAATTGGCCCATTGCCATAATCGCTATAGTCATAGCAGTAGGTTCATTACCTTTAATTGTAGGTGTAAGCTATTTTCAGTACGGCGGAGCGCAGCAGCTGGCTGCTCAGAGCTACGCTATGGAGGCTAACGGAATTTCTTGGTTTCCCTCATTAAACTCATCAAATTCAACATCCCAAAACTCCACAGCGCTTTTGTAGACAAGTTGTGACCTGCACAACCACCACGCTATGAGATAATGACGGAACGATACGAAACGGAGCCGTTTTCGAGGTAAATACAGGGTAAATACGGAGACTGCTTGCTGAAAAACTGTCCCTGAACGCAACGCGCATCAGCGGTTTTGTATGAATTTACCTCGAAAACGGCTCCGTTTCGTATCGTTCCGTCATTATCTCATAGCGTGGTGGTTGTGCAGCTCACAACTTGTCTACAAAAGCGCTGTGGAGTTTTGGGATGTTGAATTTGATGAGTTTAATGAGGGAAACCAAGAAATTCCGTTAGCCTCCATAGCGTAGCTCTGAGCAGCCAGCTGCTGCGCTCCGCCGTACTGAAAATAGCTTACACCTACAATTAAAGGTAATGAACCTACTGCTATGACTATAGCGATTATGGCAATGGGCCAATTTGCCAAAATGTTGAACTATCCCTTTAAAACTGTTGACTAGGATAACCTAATGCATGTTATAAACTTACCCAAGCTGGCGATGATCAAGCAGAGACCTTCAAAGTGAAAAAAAAAACAAACAAAGTTTATCAGGTCATCTCATCCACATTTTTTCCATATTTTTTTTCCAACAGCAGAAAGAAATTATTTTCGAAAACCTTTTCAATTGATCATTGCACCTTACCTATGGTCACGGGTAGCTTGCACATGGTGTCGCTATGTAACTAGAAGGAAACAGAAGAAGTCAAACATTATCTTAATTTGTGACATGTTCCTACCATTTCCCACTGTGAACTACGGGTGTAACAGTTTTGACTGAACCAGAAAACCTAGGTTCAAAGGTTTAGAAACTCCTTCTGTCTTCCTGAGCCTCAGTTCACCTCAGTTCACTGTCTCAAACCCACTGAGACAATCACGCACAAAACTTACATAATTATACTTCCACATTTCACCACTGTTTAAAAAAAAGATTAATTAAAGAAAATGGCAAATGTGCGAGTTGAGTAAAAATGTACTTGCACTGTCTCAAATTTTAGGGGCAAAATGCACCATGTGGACCCCTGAAAAGTTTTTTTTTTTTTTTTTTTTTACAAGTTTTTTGAAAACCAAGGTTTGAACCGAATGGTGAGTCAAAAGCCAAAGTTTGAACCAAACAGTGGGTTAGATGAACTGTTACATCCATACTGTGAGAAGTCAAAAGCAACCTTAAATAATGGTCATAGTATAGTCACAATGGTTATGACACACAAATATAAAAACAGTAAGCACAAAAATTACAGCAACAAATTTTTGTACTCAATAGGTGAGTCTGAGCAGCTGAGTAGGAGGATTGGAGCAAGCATAGTAGAATACATATTAACAATTAAAAATCTGCAGAAAAAAACTTGAAGGAAACAGTGCAGGTTACTTACAAGGACAAAGTCGAAAGAAGCTGTGCCGTCTTCCTCCTCCTGGGAATGATGGAGGGCTGATGAATGGTCTGGCTTTTGTATTAGTCTTGCTAACTCTTAGGGTGTGGAACTTAAATGGGATTGAATGAGCTGCAGATGTGGTGTTTTTTGTCAAGAATGTCACAAGCAATCAGCAACAATCACTAATAATCAGCATGTCATTATCAGTTCTTTTTGACTCTTTATTTTAAAAGATCATAAAATTGCATTAATTACACTGGCAGTGTAATTATGTAATTATGTTAGTCATTTGGCTGATCTGCAACTTTGGTCCAGACTAAAAAGAGAGAAACTTACAGAGTAGACATTTTCAAGTTTTTCACTAGTTTAGGTAGTTTTGTAAAGAATAGTTTATTGTATCCACCATCCACCTCTTAAACAAACCACCTGCTAAATCTTAAATAGACTTTAGTCTTTTGGAGATCATTTATCTACTGGTTTTTAGGATCTTTTAGAAGTCCCCAAGACACTCTGCACTTTATAGACTCTTATACTTATTTATTTTTATATTTATTGTAGATTTACCCCCCTCCTTTCTTAGTTGCAATCAAGCAACAAGGGCTGTGCAATATCTGGTCTATGTATGAACTGTACCCACTCAGGAGTGAATGGAATTTTTTTAATGTTATTTATATGTACTGTTATGTCTGTCTTGTGTTTTTATGATATGTAGCTACTGGAGGCATTGATTGTCCAAGGCAAATTTCCCTCTGGGGACAATAAAGTTTATATTTATTTAAACTTTGTTGAAGCTGTAGGTGAGCAGCGGTGATATGGATATCTGACACAAAGCAATTATGATGCTTCAAAGATGCCTGTCCTCCTTCATTCTTGAGCATCAGTGAAAAAAACAAAAAAAATGTTGAACATTTGAACTATGAAGTTCAATCAACTTCATTAGTGCCATGAAAGATAGGTAAACCATATTTGCACAGAAATTTGTGTTGTATGACAGCTCTACAAGCATCACATTTCTGCATTATATGTACAGTAACACATCTCAAACACTCATATTTGACAAAAAAAACAAACAAAAAAACATACACACTCACATACAGACGTAAACATGTGTTGGGAATTAGTAAAAAATTAATTGTACAACATTAATAATCTCACAAAGTCTTCCATTCCTCCCCAAAATCACATCATCTCTCAACAGAACAAAGACATCCACTCTGAATTAAAGCATAGATCTTAGGATAAGTATCTGGCAAGGCAACTTAACTTGACTGTTGCCTTTGTCAACAAGGCATTTCAAAGTGTTTTACATAAGACAACATAGTAATAAGAAAATCTATAAATAGCACGAGAAATAAAATAAAAAAAGAGGAGGATCAGGGAATTATGGCAGTTTCCAACAAATTAACAACAGCAAATACATTTTGAAGGAAATGGGAACAAAATGTGTTTTTATTACTGTAATGATAAAATGTTTAGTTACATTGATCGCAAATTGCAAATGTTGCAGAATTGAATAGTAGAAAAAATTATGTTTGTGTAGTTCTGCGAATTAGGGTGTTAATTCTCCCAATTTCAGTTCAGTTTCAGTATTAGCAGCATTTTCACATTTTGTATAGCATGCTATGAAGCACCTTGACCCATAATGTGTCATGGCCTTTAGTTTTTATGCTCGTCACCTTCCTTGAAAACTTGTAGTCTTAAAGTGTTTGCTTGTTTTTAAGCCCCTATTTAAATCATGGTTTAAACCATTTGAATCTTAATGAAGTTTGTCATTAAATTACACATACAATTCCTAGTGAATCCTGTGTTTTCTCAGCAGCGACTCCTCTAGCTACCTCAGATCACACCTTTTTGTCTTCCAGCCAATGGTTGATCTTTGCAGATTTGCCTTTTGCCGTTACACTTTTTTCTTTTTTTAATGCTGTTCGCTCCAATGACCACATCACCCCAGTCCTCCAAAACCTTCACTGGCTTTGTGTTCCTACCATATACAGAATCAAAATCCTTCTTCTCACCTTTAAAGCACTCCACAACCTGTTGCTCCTCTGATGCCAACCTCTTGTCACTACTCCCTGCTATGACCAAGCATCGGACCTGGGCTAGAGCCTTCAGCATCGCTGCCCCCTCCTTCTGGAACTCTCTCCCCAAATCCATCCACAACGGCACCGACCTGTCCACCTTTAAGACCCTTGTCAAAACCCACCTTTTCAAGCCAGCTTTCAAAGTTTAATATTGCCTACCGTATTTTAATGCCTAATTGTTTTCATGTGTTTGTTAGTTTTTTTGTTCAACTGTTTCTTAGATATCTCCTGTGTTGCTTTTTCTTATTGCTCCCCGTGCAGTGTATTTGTGTTCCTTGAAAAGTGCTTATTATAAAATGTATGATTATTAGTACTGTCAAAGTTAACACATTAATTTTGGCAGTCAATTTTAAACATTTAACGTGTTCTCGTCAGGGCTTCCCCACAACGAGCAAGCGACTGGAGGAGAGTGAGGTGAGTTTGGTTTTCGTCTCTTTTCATGCAAAGTTAGCGGGTGTTTGATGAATTGTATTATGTGCTGGGACACTATTTTCAATTCAATTCAATTCAATTCAACTTTATTTATAAAGCGCATTTCACGCATAAGGCAGACTCAATGTGCTTCACAACAGGTATACATCATTATAGTAAAAACTGTCAAAAAATCAATTAGAAATCAATCGGAGAGTGCAAGTGCAAGTAAACATTATGTATGCCATCTTCACCACTTAAACTCACACATGCACACTAGGGCTGTAGCCGATATCCAAGTACTTGAGTACCCACTCGGCTTAGGCGGTATCCGAGTGCCATTTCACTACTCGGATACTGATGAGTAGTCTGATTTTGACAGAAAGTGGCGCCTCTTAATTTTGAAATGTTTTTGAGGTGATAGAATGATAATCTTGTAATGTGGTTGTAATGTTGATAGGACTTTTGAATTTAGATTGCTGTCTATAATTAGGCTACACCCAGATTCCTTGCTTCAGTTTTGCTGTCGAGAGAGAGTTGAGATGTGCTGCGATATATTTGTACTGTTGCTGAAGTTTGGTGCTGTTCTGAGCATTATTTGTGGCTATAGTGGCTTCTTTGATGGCGGTTGGTTGGAGGAATCAACAGCAGTGTATTGTTATCGTGCGGTCTTTGCTGAAGTTGCTACAACTATAGAAGCTTGCGGTCAGCAAACTTGACCTCTCGAGGGAGGGGGGTGTTACTCGGTGACACGGTGTGCTAGACCATGGGTTTAATTTACACCGGAATATCCCTTTAAGTATAAAAATGTAATTAATTTATTGATAAATGAATCGCGATTAATTTGTTAACCTTTTTAATCGATTGACAGCCCTAATTATTATTATATGTATTGTCAGTGATTGGAAAACAGAAATTCTTGTGATAAGTTAGTCTTTACCTTGTTGATAGTTTTATATTTAGGTAACTGAACGATTCTTAAGTCCAGTGTAGTGTTAGTGTTGGGGAGAGGAATTCAAGATGGTCCTGAACAGATATTGTTCCCTGTGGAAGCTGTCCAGTTTAGGCACAATTTAAAGTGCACAGTGCATTTTTGTTAAATTATACAGTATGGTATCTGCACTCAACACATGGACAGAAAAATATATCTCACAATGGAGAACTAATGGTTGTCGGTCTGACTTGAAAATATTAATGCAGACATGTGTAATGAAATAAAATGTAAATTTTATTTAGACAGGGACAGTGCAAAATAAAACATCAATGTAGTATAAAACAAGGAGTGATTTACTATACCAGGTTTACAGAATTCAATAAAAATGGTATAAAAGAACACCACACCATGAAATTATACAAACATTATCATCACCACATCCCAGCCTACCTACCTAATCATGTTGATTCACATACTATGTACAATATACCCCCCCCCCACAACTTTCACAATGTGTGCAGTGCAATATATAAATATAGTGTGATAAAACTAGATAGAATTGAATTGAATTGAATACAATGTTCCCTCAACCCCAGCTCCCTACTCTCAGCCACCACACACACAATATAAAAAGTTTGGTGTGACAGTATCCAAGATTTTATTAAACATAAAAAGATTTTAAAATTTAGTAAATTATATTTTTGAAGTCATATGTTGATGAGTGAAGCTTAATAAAAGCACACAAAAAACATTGAGTATTTTCTGACAAAAAACAACAGTGAAAAATTGTGAGTGTATACATATGCTTTGACAATACTCCATGTTTGTTGGTATGGATCAATATTACTGGTTATATAGAATGGAACTGTGATACTCTTTAGGGGAAATCACAGCATTGGCAATTGATGTTAAAAATGAGACCTGTTGGGCATTGTTGGATGTATGTCCTCCCATGGGCACAGTTGTAAAATGAATTTGTGTCATTAGGGTTGGCGTGAAGCCCATCTGCCTTTCCAATGCAGAAATTGCCTGGATTGGTTGTAGTAGTTGGAGTAATAGCTGTCGTTGTAGTGACTGTGGTAGTGGGTGTGGTAGTTGGTGCTGTTGTGAAGTCACAACATTCACAGTTTGAATTGAACAAAAGACCTGCGGGGCATTGTTGGATATGCGTCCTCCCATGGCCACAGTTGTAAAAAGAATTCGGGTCATTAGGGTTGGTGTAAACCCCATCTGCCTTTCCACTGCAGAAATTGTCAGGGCCAGTTGTGAAGTCACAACATTTGCAATTGGGATTGAAGACAAGACTTGCAGGGCATTGGTGGATGTGTGTCCTCCCATGGGCACAGTTATAAAAAGAATTTGGGTCATTAGGGTTGGCATGAACCCCACCTGCCTTTCCACTGCAGAAATTGTCAGGATTAGTTGTGGTAGTGGGTGTGGTAGGCAGCGTGGTAGTTGGTGTGGTAGTTGGAGTAGTAGTAGGTGTAGTAGTCGGTGTGGTAGTTGCTGTTGTGAAGTCACAGCATTGGCAATTTGAGTTGAACACAAGACCTGTGGCACATTGTTGCAGGTGTGTCCTTCCATTGGCACAGTTGTAAAAAGAATTTGGGTCATTAGGGTTGACATGCAGCCCATCTGCCTTTCCACTGCAGAAATTGTTGGGGTCCGTTGTGGTAGTCAGCGTTGTAGTTGGTGTGGTAGTTGGTGTTGTAGTTGGTGTGGTAGTTGGCGTGGTAATTGCTGTTGTGAAGTCACAGCATTGGCAATTTGAGTTGAAGACAAGACCTGTGGCACATTGTTGCAGGTGTGTCCTTCCATTGGCACAGTTGTAAAACGAATTCGGGTCATTGGGGTTGGCGTGAACTCCATCTGCCTTTCCACTGCAGAAATTGTTAGGATCGGTTGTGGTAGTTGGTGTGGTAGTTGGTGTGGTAGTGGGTGTGGTTGTTGGAGTAGTAGTTGGTGTGGTAGTTGGCGTTGTAGTTGGTGTAGTAGTTGGCGTGGTAGTAGGTGTAGTAGTCGGCGTTGTAATTGCTGTTGTGAAGTCACAGCATTGGCAATTTGAGTTGAAGACAAGACCTGTAGCACATTGTTGCAGGTGTGTCCTCCCATTGGCACAGTTGTAAAAAGAATTTGGGTCATTAGGGTTGGCGTGAACCCCATCTGCCTTTCCACTGCAGAAATTGTTAGGGTCAGTTGTGGTAGTGGGCGTTGTAGTTGGTGGAGTTGTTGGCGTGGTAGTTGGTGTGGTAGTCGGTGTGGTAGTTAGTGTGGTAGTTCGCGTAGTAGTCGGCGTGGTAATTGCTGTTGTGAAGTCACAGCATTGGCAATTTGAGTTGAAGACGAGACCTGAGGCACATTGTTGCAGGTGTGTTCTTCCATTAGCACAGTTGTAAAAAGAATTTGGGTCATTAGGGTTGGCGTGAACCCCATCTGCCTTTCCACTGCAGAAATTGTTAGGATCAGTTGTGGTAGTGGGTGTAGTAGTTGGCGTCGTAGTGGGTGTGGTAGTTGGAGTAGTAGTTGGTGTAGTAGTCGGTGTGGTAGTTGGTGGAGTATTTAACGTTATAACTGCTGTTGTGAAGTCACAGCATTGGCAATTTGAGTTGAAGACAAGACCTGTGGCACATTGTTGTAGGTGTGTCCTTCCATTGGCACAGTTGTAAAAAGAATTTGGGTCATTAGGGTTGGCGTGAACTCCATCTGCCTTTCCACTGCAGAAATTGTTAGGATCAATTGTGGTAGTGGGTGTAGTAGTTGGTGTGGTAGTGGGTGTGGTAGTTGGCGTAGTAGTTGGCGTAGTAGTGGGTGTAGTAGTTGGTGTAGTAGTCGGTGTGGTAGTTGGCGTAGTAGTGGGTGTAGTAGTTGGTGTAGTAGTCGGTGTGGTAATTGCTGTTGTGAAGTCACAGCATTGGCAATTTGAGTTGAAGACAAGACCTGTGGCACATTGTTGCAGGTGTGTTCTTCCATTGGCACAGTTGTAAAAAGAATTTGGGTCATTAGGGTTGGCGTGAACCCCATCTGCCTTTCCACTACAGAAATTGTTAGGATCAGTTGTGGTAGTGGGTGTAGCAGTTGGCGTAGTAGTTGGTGTGGTAGTGGGTGTGGTAGTTGGCGTAGTAGTGGGTGTGGTAGTCGGTGTGGTAGTTGGCGTTGTAGTTGGTGTAGTTATTGGCGTGGTAGTTGGCGTAGTAGTAGGTGTAGTAGTTGGCGTGGTAATTGCTGTTGTGAAGTCACAGCATTGGCAATTTGAGTTGAAGACGAGACCTGTGGCACATTGTTGCAGGTGTGTCCTTCCATTGGCACAGTTGTAAAAAGAATTTGGGTCATTAGGGTTGGCGTGAACCCCATCTGCCTTTCCACTGCAGAAATTGTTAGGATCGGATGTGGTAGTTGGTGTGGTAGTTGGCGTTGTAGTTGGTGTAGTTGTTGGCGTGGTAGTTGGTGTGGTAGTCGGTGTAGTTGTTGTGGTAGTTGGTGTGGTAGTTGGCGTTGTAGTTGGTGTAGTAGTTGGCATGGTAGTAGGTGTAGTAGTCGGCGTAGTAATTGCTGTTGTGAAGTCACAGCATTGGCAATTTGAGTTGAAGACGAGACCTGTAGCACATTGTTGCAGGTGTGTCCTCCCATTGGCACAGTTGTAAAAAGAATTTGGGTCGTTAGGGTTGGCGTGAACCCCATCTGCCTTTCCACTGCAGAAATTGTTAGGATCGGATGTGGTAGTTGGCGTTGTAGTTGTTGGTGTAGTTGTTGGCGTGGTAGTTGGTGTGGTAGTTGGTTCTGTTCTGGTGTCACAGCATTCGCAACTTGGGTTGAACACAAGACCTGCCGGGCATTGTTGGAGAAATGTAATCCCATGGGCACAGTTGTAAAATGAATTTGGGTCATCAGGGTTGGCGTGAACTCCATCTGCCTTTCCAGTGCAGAAACTGCTAACTGGTGTGGCCGTGGTTGGAGAATCTGAAAGAGAATGGGAGCATAAACTACCAATTAACCATGCAGTATCATAATTGTTTTCCATTAATATCAATGAGCATGACTAATTAGATCTCTAAACATATAGAGCATGCACCATATGATCAGCTAAAAGCAGTAATGAAAATCTAAGATTTTAACATCATTGTAACTAAAGAAAATTAAAAGCCATAATCTCACTGCAGAATACAAGAGCCATTGTGTTTTCCAGGTTTCATCAAATCTTTGGTTTCCTAACAATTGTTGGCACAGTGATTAACTAATGCATGTTATGAACTTACCCAAGCTGGCGATGATCAGGCAGAGACCTTCAAAGTGACAGATTTTGTAATGAAGAGGTTAAAAACAAATCTTATCAGGTCAGCTCATCCATATTACAATAAACAAACAAATACAATTGTTTCAAACAGCAGAAAGAAAGTATTTCATTTGATCATTACCTGTGGTCAGAAGTAGCTTGCACATGGTGTCGCTATATAACTAGAAGGAAACAAAAGAAGTCAAACATTAAGTTATCTCAATTTGTGACATGTTCCCACCATTTCCCATTGTGAGCAGTCAAAAGCAACCGTATAATGGTCATAATGTATCACAATGTGTATAATACACAAGCATAATAATAGTAAACACAAAAAATAAAGCAATTAAGTGTTTACTGTGAATGTGGATTCCACCTTACATGAGTCTGAGTTAGAGGACTGGAGCAGGCACAGCAGAATACATATCAACACTTAAAAATTTGCACACACACAACAATAAAAATAAAGCAGAAAGTCAGAGAAACAGGGTACTTACTGTACATGGACGAAGTCGAAAGAAGAATGCTGGCTGCTGAAAGGTCTGGCTTATATATTGGCCTGCTAACTCTCAGGAATGCATAGAATTGCATAGAATTAAATGAGGTGGAGATGTTTTTTGTCAAGAATGTTCACAGTTGTCAGACTCTAATAAGTCCTTATCAGTTCTTTCTTTCAAAAGCTCATTAAATTACAATAATTACACTGACAATGTAATTGATTATAATGATGTTTACTCTGACAAAAATATTCCAATAGCTGTTTGACAGATTTTCATCCCCAAAAAAAAAATAATAAAGAAAAATAAAGAAAAACTGAAATGGTGAGTATAAAAATTAAGATTATGGGTCCTAGATATCTCTTTGTTAATATTAGTTTTTTCCTCAGAGTAACCACAGAGCTGTATTGTTGTTGAGGGTTTTTATTGGGCTTCATTATACCATTTTTGACTTGAATTCAAAACCATCTGGGAAAAAAAATCTGACTAGACATTTTCTCATCAAGTTTTCAGGGTCTTTAAGTAGACTGTAAAGAATGGTTTATTGAAGAGATTCTGGTTTTTGTTAAAGCCGTAGGTGAGCAGTGTTGATATGGATACATGATACAAAGCAATTATGGTGCTTTAAAGGTGCCTGTCCTTCCTCATTCTTCAGAAACAGTGAAAAAGACCAAGAACAATTTTGAACATTTGAAGTATGAAGTTCAGTCAGCTTCTTTATTGTTGTTTAAGTAGGCTACTGCCATGTAAGATAAGAGAAACCTAAGTTGTCCGTTTGCACAAAAATTGGTGTCACGTTTCTGCATTATACATAGTACAACTCAAACACTCATTTAAAAAAAAGGAAAAAGAATTTGCCATGACACGTGAACACGTGTTGGCAATTAGTAAGAAATGATATATTATACAGCATTAATGGTCGTTCATTAGTCCGCAAAATCACGTCATCTAATTATTAATTAAACTAATTAATTAGAATTAACTGGCCCGATTTCAACCAAATTTCTGCGTTGGATTGCATTTCAAGTTTTGGAGACACCCGACCTCTCACTTTCTCATGATATACTCAAACCCTCAAACTTTAAATTGTGTTGATTAGACCTCTTAATCACACTCCAGGATGTCAGTGCCGATACCTGTGAAAGACAAGAGTGTAAATAGACATCCTGAGTAGGGGGGCTGACCCCTCAGACAAAAGATGTAAATCACACCCTAGAAATGGACCTTCCCTCAACTATAAATGTTTAGGTTTTCCCCAGGTTCAGGGTCTTTCTTTGCCATCTCCGTTAGGGTGAGGATTGACCTTTCTTTGCAAGGAAATAAAAAGCTTGTCGGCCGACAAAGTCTCTATTTCATTATTCACCAACAGCAAACAGCTAAAAATTTTCACGACACCATATCGAGGTGGAGCTTATCTTAGCCACAGACCATGAGAAGCAACGTCCCTGGTTCATGTCCTGTCTGGGACGTCTGTGTTGCTCCCTTCACTTCCTGTCCACACCAAGGTCATTATAGTTTTAAAATGTTCATTAGTTTTTATTTTTATTTAGTTTTTCAGTTTTCTTTTTTTTAATATCAGTCTAGTTTCAGTGAGTTCAACAAGGAGTTTTTATGTTAGAGGAATTGACTAGTTTTTATTTAGTCTTAGTTGTAGTTGTCCAGGTTTTACGAGAAAGCCTTTGTCAGACCTCTGAAGATGAACTTTTTCTCTTTTAGTTGCATCCATCCCATAATGTTCCCATCAGTCCTCATCAGGTTCCATTCACTCTTATCTACCGTCCCATATTGAGCTGTGGCATTTTCTTCCTGCAGCTTTAGACATCGACAAGAAAACTACAACTAAGCTGCTGTTATCTGACTCTACTTAACTGCAGTTTAGCACTGATACCTGGAGTTTATATTTCTTTTTTTTCTATTTTATACGTTTTTAGAAAAAATGTCTTTTTTATTTTTATTTCACTTTACTAGATTATTATTTCACTGCTAGTTTTAGTTTTAGTGAACTATAGCCTAATAACCCCGGTCTACAGTCAGCTGTTTATAAAGACACCATCTTTAAATGGTTTGTTAAATCTCTTTATATATTTACATCCAGATCTCAAACATTAGATAAATGTTTTGCAATTCTTAGCTATAAGGTGTTCATTAATCTGTATGTCACAGTGAAATTCCTCTGCTGTGTTTCAGTGTTTCACGTTTAGCAGCTCTCATGCACTCTTATCTCTAATTACAGAGCTGTTGCATTTTCAATGGTTTTGATTTGATTTTAATTTTCAACATTTTACATTTCTTTTCAACATTTGTATTCATTTTGTTTAATATGCACTGTCGCTCTCCACAGATGAAGTTGCTAATGGAAAAATAAAATGATTTGAATTGAATTGAGTTTCCTTGTTGACATCATTCTTATCATTCATTATTTTAATATCAAACAAACATTTTATTTTATTTTTTTCTGCATCTCTGCAATAACGCATGTTGATCAGAGGAGACACAGTGAGATGAGGTGGTTGTGTGGGGGGGTGTCGCCCCCCTGTGGTCTGGAGGAGTCGCTGCACAGACGAGTGTGAGGACAAATAAAAGCAGAGAGAAACAGAGTTTATTGAAGTACGTTCAGCAGCAGGACATGATGTGAGCTGCTGTGATTGGTCTAAAATCAGCTAAAATAAAAACACACAGAGGAAAAACTCTGTTCAGTTTCTCATGAATAAATAAATGAATAAATAAACATATAAATAGAACTAAAACACATGGAAAACACATGTGGGCGTGACCCAACCTGCTGCAGCATCTTAAAGCTAAGACTTTATAAAGGTTAGTTTATATATTAATAATATTGATCTGCTATAAATAGAGCTTTTTAAAACCCTGTGAGTTAATAAAAAACGTTGCATAGATAAATATTAGATCTACATAGAGTGAAGTACAGTCTGTCTGTCTATGAGGTGTGTCAGCTTCTCTAGTAAACAACTCACTGGTCCTGTAACATTGCATAGGAGAGTCAGAGACGGGTCTTCATCTCTGCTGTGGGACGGGCTTTAATGTGTGTGTGTGTGTGTGTGTGTGTGTGTGTGTGTTAATATGTGTTAATGTGTGTGTTCTAGATGCTCAGTGTCCGAGGCCCCGTGCTCTGAACGGCGTTCATGATGGTTTGGACGACTTCAGAGGTGGAGCCCTGACCCCCGAGGTCGGCAGTGTGAAGCTGGACGACACAGAGAGAGAGAGTCTGTCAGACACTGAAAACACTGGTTAAAGGTACAGTTCAACATTTAGTCAGATCCTCATCAAATACACAATCCAACAACTCCACAACGCTCCAGTGGACAAGTTGTGATCTTCACCACGCTATGAGATAATAATAACGTTTATAAAACGGAAAGGTGAAATCCGGCGATCTGATTGGTTGTTAACTGTGGTATAATGAGCGTATACCACGGCCTGTCATGATGTATTGCTTAAATAATTATGTAACATTACGACACATGAAGCAAATACTCTGAACTACTTGTGCTTTTGAAATCCCTCCGCCCAGCAGCCTCTAAAACAACTCTCGTAATGTTACATTGTTATCTCATAGCGTGGTGAATGTGCAGGTCACAACTTGTCCACCAGAGCGTTTTGGAGTTGTTGGATTGTGTATTTGATGAGTTTGATGAGGGACGGGGGATCTGTACCGTTCACCTCGATTGTGTTCACTGAGCAGTTCACGTCTCTGCCCCGCCGATCTCAAAACAACATGCACTGATAATTAAAGGTGATGAACCTATACTGCTATGACTATAGGGGTTATGGTGAGAGGAGGATCTGACTAAATGTTGAACTGTCCCTTTAAAGCAGAGCTGGACACCTACCCGTGTCTCCGTGACGATGGACAGGATGGCTCTGCGGATCATGTGGGCGTAGCCGTGGAGCTGCAGGTGGTCGAGCAGCAGGCAGGACGCCAGCAGCATGGCGGTGGGGTTGGCCGTGTTACGGTTAGCGATGCTCTTCCCTGTGTTCCTCGTCCCCTACACACACACACACACACACACACACACAGAGGTCATAGGAGCAGCTGTGACATCACAACCATCACATGTGAGCTCACTTGCTTCTGGAAAACCTGGAAAATGGTTGGCTAATTTCCCAGTCTTGGAAAATGAGAAAAAAAGTCAAATGTGCCTGTAGCGCCACATTATGTAATAATGTAATACATTTTCACCTCATGATAAAATATGCCACATTTTGTAATGAACTTTGCCACATTTTGTAATAAATTGTTGCATATTGCACCAAATTATTACATTTTCTTCATAAAAAAGGTGCAACACCCACATTTTGTAAGAACTAATGCAATATGTAACAACTTATCACAAAATGTGAAATGCCGTTTTCTCAGAATGAGTTTTTCCTCAGACTCTGAGCTAGAAATCTCCACTTCAGCAGCACTTACAGACACCAAATCTTCCAGTTTGATCCCTTTATATATTCTGAAGGTTTTTACAGAGGGGTTTGTTGATATATCATTCACAGCCTGATTTATACAACATTTTATCCCCAAAAACATGGTGAAATTTGATTTTTTTTTTGGGGGGGGAGGGGCTGGTGACAGTATTTTCTCATTTACAGAGTGATAAAAAGAGATATCCAAAATCTCCTCTGTAAAAACTTCTGACTCTAATATGTCAACAAAATAAAACAAGAATGTTGAAAGTAGCTTTATCCATTGTTCAGATTTCAGTTCTGGAAATGTGCCAATTAGCACATATTTCATCAGATATTGCCTCATTTACATATTTAAACATAAAATTTGACAAAATTTGTAATACAAAATCAATAATACAAAAACTTGGGAAGTTTCATGGTGATATCTGTTAGTTAAAATTTTTACCCTATTCACCTGTAGTGTCTCCTCTTAAACTCTGAATCAACGGATGCTTATTCTCAGGATTAAATGACTGTGTGCAGGTCTGGTCCAGTCTGTGTGTGTGTGTGTGTGTGTGTGTGTGTGTGTGTGTGTGTGTCCGTCCTCTCACCGTCTCAAACACAGCGTAGTCCTTTCCATAGTTGGCCCCTGGCACCAGGCCGGGGCCCCCGACCAGACCGGCACACACGTTACTCACTACGTTGCCGTACAGGTTGGGCATCACCATGACGTCGAACTGCTGCGGCCTGGACACCAGCTGACACACACACACACACAGTGTTGGCACGTTAGTTTTAGAAAGTAATTACTTATAGTTTCCCCCAAAAAGTGCATCATAAAGGTAACTAATTACCAGGAAAAGTAACTATTGTGTTAGTTTTTTTTATTTTCAGTGTAAAACTTTTGCACACCAGTTTTCAGAAAGGAGCGTCGGAGGAGGAGAGCTGCATCAGACTTGTAGAGAAACCCACACACACTTTCTTCTCACTTGAAACATTTATTAAGCATTGTTTCAGGTTTCTCTACAAGTTAGTTGTTTTTTATTTATTTTTTAATAAAATGCTCAAATATGTCAAATTACTTCTGTTTATCTGGAACTAACCACACACAGGGACACTGAGTGAGTTGGTTAGTTCCAGATAAACAGCTTTTTTCCCCAGTAGCTAATAGACAACAAAAGAAATGTGTTTATAACATATAACTACACTTTAAAGGGATAGTTCAACATTTTGGCAAATTGGCCCATTACCATAATCCCTACAGTCATAGCAGTAGGTTCGTTACCTAATTGTCGGTGCAAGCTATTTTTAGAACGGCGGAGCAGAGCCATGAGTTGCACAGAGCTACACTACAGAGGCTCATGGGATTTCTTGGTTTCCCCCATCAAACTCATCAAATACACAATCCAACAACTCCACAATGCTCTAGTGGACAAGTTGTGACCTGCACATTCACCACGCTATGAGATAATAACACAACGTTACCAGACAGAGTTGTTTAAGAGGGAAATTCATGTAAAACCGCTGATGTACGTTCCCATCAGGGGCAGTTTTTCATCAAGCAGTCTCTGTATTTCCCTCTAAAACAACTCTGTCTGGTAACGTTCTGTTATTATCTCATAGCGTGGTGAATGTGCAGGTCACAACTCGTCCACCAGAGCGTTGTGGAGTTGTTGGATTGTGTATTTAATGAGTTTGATGAGGGAAACCAAGAAATCCCATGAGCCTCCGTAGCGTAGCTCTGAGCAGCTCACGGCTCTGCTCCGCCATCCTAAAAATAGCTTGCACCGACAATTAAAGGTAACAAACCTACTGCTATGACTATAGGGATTATGGCAATGGGCCATTTTGCCAAAATGTTGAACTATCCCTTTAACAGGTATGTTATTATTTAGTGACAGGACTTCTTGAGTCAAGTAACGGTGCATTTTATTGTCAATAATGGCGTTATAACGGGGGAACAGTTAGATTTAGTTACGCCGTTATTCCCGACAGATCCTGCTGGGTTATTATATTATATATTATTATAAATTATCATTATGTGTTATTATATTATTATAACTTATATTAATATGAGTTGTTCCTGTTACAGAGCAGCCACCTGCATCGTAGTGTTGTCCACTATCATGCTGTCGAAGGCGATCTCTGGGTAACCGCTGGCAACCTCCTTACAGCACTCCAGGAACAGGCCGTCAGCCAACTTCCTGCTCACACACACAGACACACACATATACGTATATATATTACAATGCATGCTGGGACATGACAGGTAGGTGAAGAGGCAGCTGACGCAGACACTGACATGATGTTTGCTTTGTGCACAGCTGTGACTCGACGGCGTCCTTTCTCCCGCGCCGTCCTGAAGGCGTAGTCGGCGATACGCAGAGACTTGGTCCTGGTGATGATCTTCAGACACTCGACCACACCCGGGACGTTCTGCAGAGAGAAGGGACACACACACACACACACACAAGTGGAGCTGTTATCCATGAGGTCCAACTCCAATTACAGGAGGTTAATTATGTGATAATGTCAAGAAATAGCCTAGAATAGAAATAACAGTCAGTTTCATAGTAATGTCTAGAAATATCGCCAAGAAATAACAATTAATTGCGTCATAATGTGTAGAAATAACAGTCAGTTTCATGATGTCGAGAAATGTAGCCAAGAAATAGAGATTGTTTGCTTAGAAATAGCCCAGAAATAACGGTCAATTGCAACTTAGGACTTGGTGGAGAAAAATTCTGGCCTTTCCCAAAAAATTCAAAGCATAAAAAAGCATGTGTAATCTATTACCTTTATGAAAAACATGATAGAGTTTTTCTTCTTTTGTGTTCAGTTTAATGATGCATTGGATTTAGCTTCAGTGCTACCATCTTTTCTACCAGTGGTTCTCATATTTTTTTCTTTAGCAACCCTGAGGACCCCCGCTTACCATCCACAACTACTCAGGGATTATCATTGGATAGTTATGAATGGTTCTGAAGGCAAATATGTGATTTCAAAAGTCGCTGTACACTGAACATTGCACATTAGTGAGTTTTACACCGTCTTCCTGTGTGATATTTCACAATAAAAGCCTAATTAAGAAATTAATGGAGGCTGTTCACCGAAACTAAAAAGACAAAGGACAGTGATTCAAAATCATCAAAATGTGGCTTCTTATTAAAATATGACCAATTTCCCATTACAACATGTGGTATTGGGCTTTAGGCATTAATTATGGCTCCGGTCACTATTTTAGTAAAATGATAACAGTCTGTAAAAGGTTGCTCAATACAATGATATTTTATCGTTTTAAGTACCCCTTGCAATTACACCACTAGGGGTCCGAGTACCACTGATTGAGAAACACTGCCCTGTATTATGCTGTTCCTGTTCACGGTGGGAGATATTATAGACACCACTGCACTGCTCAACCGTTTATTTTTGTAAAGAAATCATCACAACAAGGAAAAAGCTGTTTCTCTTCTGTTAGAACGAAGATCAGATCATCTCTGTCTGAGAACAGCCTCATCAACATGGCTGTTAAATTGTTTTAATTCAACATATAAAAAACATATAATATATACATTGACCATCAAGAAAACGATTTAGGGTTCAAAAATGACACACACACACCTCGTGCTCCAGGCTGCTGTACTCTCCCTCCGTGTTCTCCCTGATGATCATGATGTCGACGTTCTTGTGACGAGTCCTCACTCCAGGCAGAGACTGACAGTGCATCACGTTGGCGTACAGGTCCAGAGTGGTGCTGCACAGACAAGGTTTGTGTTCATGCATGTGTGTGTGTGTCACTGTGGACTGTCTCTGTGCAGGCTTGTCTCTGTTGAGGTGAAGAACAGGTGTGATGACGGTGTTGGACTCACCGCAGCAGGTTGTTCCTGGACTTATAGGACGGAGGCAGGTTGTGATTGGTCTCAATGTTTCCTGTGAGGACAAACACATTAACACACATGAAGACATCAAGACGACTGACGGGTGCAGTAGATACCGTAGATACAACAGTACAGTGGATCCATTAGTGTTGGAGTCCACATCTTCAAGGTCTTGGTCTTGTCTCTATCTTTTTCTCCAGACCAGTCACTGATGAGTCTCTGATCAATTCAACTTTTTCATTTAGGGTCAAACCTTCAGACCAAATACCCAGGGCCGTTGCTAGGAATTCTGGGGCCCCTGACTTCCGCTTTTTTTCTTAGACTACGTATGTATTATCATTTTTTATGTAGCCTACTTTGTTTTGATGCTAATGTAGCATTACTATGAGTATTATCTTATGCAGAATAATTCAGTCATACAAAGATTAGACTACTGGGGTTTTTGTGGGCCCTACTGGGCACTGGGCCCCTAGAATTACCATCACCTTTCTCCCCTATACAACGGCCCTGCAAATACCTGCAGAGCTGATGATCCTCAAGTTCACCACGCTATGAGATAATAACAGAACGTTACCAGACAGAGTTGTTTTAGAGGGAAATTCATGCAAAACCGCTGATGTACGTTCCCATCAGGAGCAGTTTTTCATCAAGCAGTCTCTGCATTTCCCTCTAAAACAACTCTGTCTGGTAACGTTCTGTTATTATCTCATAGTGTGGTGAATGTGCAGGTCACAACTTGTCCACCAGAGCGTTTTGGAGTTGTTGGATTGTGTATTTGATGAGTTTGATGAGGGAAACCAAGAAATCCCAGCGTATCGAATCCCAGTAGCGTAGCTCTGAGCAGCTCACGGCTCTGCTCCGCCGTTCTAAAAACAGCTTGCACCGACAATTAAAGGTAACAAACCTACTGCTATGACTATAGGGATTATGGCAATGGGCCAATTTTCCAAAATGTTGAACTATCCCTTTAAATAAACCAAATGAATAAAATAAAACGAACATGTGGAGCACCAACCTTTGAGGGCGACACCGTTGCGTCTGATGGCCGTTATGGCGTTGTTGATGTCGTCCTCTGAGTCCATGGACGAGTCCACGTTGACGATTTCAAAGTCCACAGGGACACAGCAGAACCTGTGGATGGAGCCCATGATGGCAGCACATGGCCTCTGAGTGGTTACTGTGGCAACCACTGTGTATGTGTGTGAGTGTGTGTGTTACATCTCACCTGAATAATTCACGGACATGGTACGCCAGCTCTGGTCCTATTCCGTCTCCAGGGATCAGAGTCACGGTGTGTCTGCCTCCATACCGAGCAGGAGGAGGCTGCCACACACACACACACACACACAGTAAGGATACAATACAGTGAACGTGTCCCGACCATCCACCATCTGAGACTCTGAGCTACTGAACAGTTACAGGGATAGTTCAACATTTTGGCAAATTGGCCCATTGCCGTAATCCCTATAGTCATAGCAGTAGGTTCGTTACCTTTAATTGTCGGTGCAAGCTATTTTTAGAACGGCGGAGCAGAGCCGTGAGCTGCTCAGAGCTACGCTACGGAGGCTCATGGGATTTCTTGGTTTCCCTCATCAAACTCATCAAATACACAATCCAACAACTCCAAAATGCTCTGGTGGACAAGTTGTGACCTGCACATTCACCACGCTATGAGATAATAACACAACGTTACCAGACAGAGTTGTTTTAGAGGCAAATTCAGAGACTGCTTGATGAAAAACTGTCCCCGACAGGAACGTGCATCAGTGTTTTGGAGTTGTTGGATTGTGTATTTGATGAGTTTGATGAGGGAAACCAAGAAATCCCATGAGCCTCCGTAGCGTAGCTCTGAGCAGCTCATGGCTCTGCTCCGCCGTTCTAAAAATAGCTTGCACCGACAATTAAAGGTAATGAACCTACTGCTATGACTATAGGGATTACGGCAATGGACCAATTTGCCAAAATGTTGAACTATCCCTTTAACTAGTCTTCCTAATAAACTGACATGTGTCACTCATACTAATACAACATCATGCTACCGTGTGTGTGTGTTGTGAGCAGCCGTACTCACTATGATCTGTCGTGGAGGGAGGAGGGGTTGAGAGCGGAGGAGAGAAAACAGGAAGGTTAGTGGGAGGAAGAGGGGGAGACACCAACACAGGTGTGTGTGGGTGGGTGTGTGTGTGCAGCAGGTGAGGGGGTCACTGAGGTGTGTAACACCGGGTGAACAGGGAGGTCAAAGGTCAACCTCTCTCTCTCCATGACTTACAGTGTAGGTGGATGTGTTTCTGCTGGAGGAGGCAGCAGCTCCGACCTGAGAACAGACACACACTTCAGAAAATAAGAAAACACACACACCTGTGGAAACACATGATGTTTTACATTCACTGTTTAATATTTACTTTAATATTAACTGTGTAATATTCACTGTTATATTTACTTTAATATTAACTGTGTAATATTCACAGTTTAATATTTACTTTAATATTAACTGTGTAATATTCACTCTTTGATATTCACTGTAGCCTATTTACTGTTTAATATTCATGCTTTAATATTCACTGTACTGTGTAATATTTTGCCTACTGTTCACAATATTTAATATTTAACACTCTATACACATATTTAACACTGTTCTCTATTAACTGTTTAATATTTACTGTTTAATGTTTAATATTCATGCTTTAATATTAACTGTGTAACAAACTGATCTAAAATCCAACATGGCCACCCACAGCCAACAACAACATGAGCGTCGCTCACGTTTTACGACTGTTTTACGTGACGCAGCATGACGTCTCCATGGTGACGGCCTAGCATCAACACTAGAGCTAACCTAACCCTGTTGCTGCAGTAGCATGGATCAATAATAGATCTATAATAGATCAATAATAGACATGTGCAGAACAGAACAGACACATCTACTAACTGCTGCTGCTGCTGCTCAGTTTGTTTCAGTGTTTGAAGCAGTTTGATGAACCAACAGGTGGAAACAGGTTTAGGCTACATGCTAACTGGGCTGCAGCAGGTGTTCCCATGGTAACAGTTTACCTGAACTAGGCTACACCTGAGATGAATGTTTGTTACTGTTGTTCAGACTGGCAAATATATAAATGAGAACAATGTCACTTATTTACAGTGTTTCCCTCAGTCTAAACATTGTTTTTATTTTAGTGTTAATGTCACTCATGTAGTGAAACAATAAGTCATTTTTAGGCTATGGGGATGGAGGAGGAGGAGAAAAGGGGAAGAAGAGGAGGAGAAGAAAAGGAGGTGGGGAGGAGGAGAGGAGCAGGAGGAGAAAATGGAGGAGAAGAAGGGGAGGAGGAGAGGAGCAGGAGGAGAAAAAGTGGAGGAGGAGAAGAGGAAGAGAAAAGGAGGAGAAGGAGAGGAGGAGAAAGGGAGGCAAGGCAAGGCAAGGCAATTTTATTTGTGTAGCCCGTTTTTACAAAGAGTTTGTCTCAAAGGGCTTTACATGGCATCATAACAACATCCTCTGTCCTTACACCCTCACATCGACTGAGGAAAAACTCCATGGAAAACCCTTTTAACAGGGAAAAATCGGAGAAACCTCAGGGTGAGCAACAGAGGAGGAAGAGAAGAAGGGGAGGAGGAGGAGGAATAAATGAGGAGGTTCAAGCCTACTGAAGAACACCAGAGAAACATGTAAAACATCAGAGCAGGTGATAATGACCTGACTTCTGTTCAGACTTTTTTCTATGTGTCCGGTCGGTGACTCGGTGTTTTATAACCGACACAGTCACCGACACCACCGGAGCCATGATGATCCACCATCACACAGTCACCGACACATCACCGACCTATACTCTCCTGCTGTAACTGTGTGTACCGGTACCGACACACAGACACAGACAGACTACAGCTGCTCTAACCGCCTGTTAACGGCAGGTCTGTCGGTCTGTTGCCGGTGAGCACCGACCGACCGACACCGACAGACAGACCGTTAATCTGCTTAACTCTCCGCTGCTGCTGCTGCTGCTGCTGCTGCTGCTGGGGGAAGAAACAGACAGAATGATCCGGTACCGATCTGACCTGAGGAGAGAGCAGAGCCCGGTCCCGGAGCGCCTTCCCCCGGGGAGCGCAGCCGGCCCCGGCCCCGGACCACCGGAGCCCCAGCACCGGCCTCAGGACGCCGGACAGAGCGCGCACAGACCGGGCAGACATGGTCACCGACACCGACACCAGGGATGGAGGGACCAGCCGGGGGCGAGCTGCGCGTTCACACTTAATCCCTCTCTCTCTCTCTCTCTCACACACACACACACACACACACACACACACGCGACATAATATTGACCCAAGTTTAGGGTTGCAAAATTCCGGGAATTTTCAAAGTTGGAAACTTTCCATGGGAATAAACGGGTAGGCTATAAATCCGAAATGTATACCATTTAATTGGGTGTTTTTGTTGTTCAGTAAAAGAATTGATTGTTCATACAGGAAGTAAAACTTGATAAATAGGCTAAATCTGTTGAAATCATGTTTTCTAATTGTATTATTTTGCATGGATGTCTGCTTATGACAGAACAAAATATCCTACATTTATGTTTGGATATGATATAGTTTGTTTAAATTACCCCCAATTTCCAGTTAATTCCCAATAATTCCCATAATTCCCATGGAAAGTTTCCAAATGGGAATATTTCCAAAATTCCCCACCTTAAGGGGACAACAAGGAGTTTCTATTTGGTTATAAAAAAGTCTCATGTGGATGAATCTACGCTACCCACACTTGTTAATGGGCCCATTTTCGATAAATATATAGTTTTGTCTCTATCGTTATTTTGTTATTATTAGTGGTGGCGGAAATCCTGGTCGAGCCGACCAGCGTTTCTTTACTTTCGGTTTCGCGGCGAGTTATGAGAATAACGCCGCAGAATCGCCGTTTATGGTCGGAACTACGACGGTATGTGATCGTCTTCGAACCTCTAACTTTAATTATTGACGAATGAAAACATGAGTCTGTCTTGGGCTGGTGTTAAAGAATTTCACGGTGCGCGTGGAGGCTCATAAATGTAGTGTGAAAACGCTTCGCTTTTCCAAAACTCCTCGTTGTCCCAGTCGTTTTGTCTAACTTCCTGTCAGCCGATGGAGTTAGCAGTCCCCGCCCTCGTCCCTACGTCACCACATTCACGCGCATCCCTTGGCTGCACACACAGAGAGGACCGCCCCTTTATGCCGTTCTCTCTCCTCATTGGATAAAGGTTGTAGGATACAAGGAAAGTTTTCTCCTCAGCTTACAGCAGAGCAGAGTGACTGACAGACCCGTGTTTCAGAACAAACACTCTATATAAGTGATTGCTGTCGGAAGATATAACTATTTAAGACTTAGGCTATATTAACACAAACATTCCGCTTACTTCTGCTTAAACTTCCCATGGAAAGTTTCTGGAAATTTTCCCATTGCAACCCCATCCAAGTTTAAAGTTTTTTTTTTTTTATGACAATAATGGTAAATTAAAAATCTTTAAATGTCCTGATATTAAATAAAATTGTTTATTTTATTAAACTATTGTTTGCAAATATTTCAGCACAAATGACACTTTGTGATATTTTTAGACAGTGACATTCAAATGACTCTTTTATTTCACTGACTTTATTCATCCATGTATTATATTTATTTAATAAACATAAATAGTGGTTTCTCACTAAGTCAACGCAGACCAGCTCTGTGACCCCGAGGGAGTTCTTCTACACATCACTTCATGTTGTCACATGCAGTGTGTTAAAGATATCTACAGACTTTCAGATATATTGACTCATGAATGATATAATGTGACTGATCACTCACTCTCTGCTTTGCATGTTTATGTATTTGTGTTTGTTTCTTCCTACCGTGCACCAATGTTTAATCGTGTTGTGATTAATTTGCATTGGACTATTCTGATTCTCTGGTGAATCTGTGTCTTTTTTGCAGCAGTTTTATGTCAAGTAAGTTTGCAGGATTTGTGGTTGTATTATATACCTGCTTGACTTAATTTGAGTTAATCTCTGCTCTGTGAAGCACTTTGGACGACTGTCACAGGTCTTTTAACTGTGCTATATAAATAAAAGTGAACTTGAACTTGAACTTAATCCTCCTCCGGTTCTGTTTGAGCAGGCCACCATCAGGCAGACAAATCAGACACAACTCATGTACTTTTCCCTGAATACAAACTTTTATATTCAGGAAGTAGATACAAGGTTCCTCTGGAACAACCGCCTCAAATGTTTGTTTTTTATGTTTTCTAAGACATTAGTGGAGACAACCATGTTGATATTTATTGCATGTTTTTAGCACTTCAGCTTTTCTGTAGTGTTTTGCAGCATTGTCCTTTGTCCAGGACAAATAAAATGACTTTGACTTTGACTAATGTAAAAATAAATAGACTACTTACCACTGCTATGATAGTCTAAGCTACTAATCAACCAGATACCCCTCTCTGACCTGCTCTGGTGTGGGAAGGAGGGCAGCAGCAGGGTTGTTGCCCCCCTGTCTGGTGGCCCATGCTCCTGTCAGGCCTCGGTCTGTAGGATGTTTATTTTATTATAATCATGTGTAGCCCTGATGATGAGAGAGAAGACAGACAGAGGGAGGGAGGGGGGATGTAACGCAGGCAGACACCGGGCAGCTGCATTACTTGAAGCTGGCTCCGTGTCACCATGCCAACCTGAACAGACCCCGAGGCCGCTGGCCTACTTACTATCACTGTTACAGTCATCTGTCTGTTTGACTCGGCCACAGGGGGGCGACAGACTCAACGCCATTCTACCTGTTACACTTCAGAGTCAGACAGATTCATGTTTCAACTCACCACTAACTCATCTTTAACCTGTTAACTCACCTGTTTTTTCCATTACTTAATATTATCTCCTGCATCACTGCTAGAGCATTAGATGAGACTGAGAGCAACTAAAAGGCAGAGATTTCTTTCTTTTTTTTTTTTTTTAGCATCAACGTTTACCTACAGTAACGGACGTTTAATTATGAATATTAACGAGGCATATATTTTTTATTTATGTTGAGCGGGTAAATATTTGTATACATGGATGCCGGTGTTTCTACTTGAATCACTTGTGGAGCTCTTGGAGAAATTCTACTCCTGCTTTTTTTTTTTTTTTTTTTTTTACCTCCGGTCCAACCGTCGTTATCCCTCTCCGCTGGTACTTGTAGTTTTCTCTCCTCTGCTCACAGCGCCGCCGCCAATCGGACGTGATGCCGTCATCGAACTACGTCTCCCGTCGTCCCCTGCGGCGGCGGCGGCGCCTCCTCCTCCACTCCGCCTTTTCCCTCCTCCCACTGACTCCACTCCACTGGGCCGCGAGGAAGTCGCAAGATGGCTGATGTCGCCTGGAAGTAACGTTCCCCTCCGCAACATGAAGCCGTGAGTGTGGAAGAAAGCGAGGGAGGCACCATCGGGCTTTTATTTTTTTGTTTTTTATTTTTTATTTTAGTTACTTTTTCTTTTTTATTTCGTTAAAAACATCCATCATCATCTCATTCCGCGTCGTCGTGTCTGTGTCCAGCCTAAAAAAAAACCCCGGACTTGTCTTCGGGAGTTGACGCGTCAAATCACGCCGGGGACCCTGCCAGTTAGCGGCTAACGGCTAAGGAGCTAACGCGGCTAACAGTTAGCAGCTAACGAGCTAACGGCTAACACACCGTTAGTTAGTCAGACACACAGCTCCTTAGTTCTGTTTTTAATCCATGTGCTGAGGTCCAACAGAACCAAAAAGTCCAAACAGTTTTAATTTGTAATTAATTAATTATTTTTATTTTTTTTTTAGAAACAAGCTGCTCGGTGTACCATCATGTTCATCATCCAGCCTGTTGGTTGCTAACTAAACTAACTAACTAACTAATGCGCAGTGTTTTTTCCATGTGCATAAAAAACCAGCAGCAGGATCACTATTGTTACTATTAGTATAAACAATATTATTATTATTTTTGCAGGCATTTCTCACCACCAACAACAACAACACCCACACCCAGCTACAGCCACGGTTCCGGTTCCGTTACCTGCTGCTGCTGCTGCCCGTCTGAAAGGCTGCTGCTGTGGTGGTTGTTGTTGTTGTTGTGTTAAATGTTAAAGCCAAATTATGGGAGAAGAAGGAAATAGAAACATGTGGAACTTTTTTCTCTGGCTGTAGGTAGCTGGTAGCTGTAGCTGCACTGGCCTGGCCCCGGCCTGGCCTGGCCTTGCTGCTGGCATCTCACCAAAAATAATAATCCACCACCACAGGAGGAGGGATGGACACTAAACCGAGCAGCAGCCACCGCCACAACCAAAACTGAAAGAGAGAGAACATTTGGGGCCTTTTTTTATTTTATTTTATATTTTTGGATCAGTCGGAACCGGGACAGAGGTTCGGCTGACAGACAGGCAGACAGGGTCGTGCAGCAGCGTAGTGACTCATTTCACTGGCTGACACACACACACACACATACACAGACAGACAGAGGAGTTGTTGTGTTTGCAGGGTTAACGAAACTACAGTTTTAGTCACTACACCGGAGACCAGTTAGCTCTGCCTGGGGTGCACAGCTAGCTGCAGCCCCCCACCCTCCCTACATCTCCCTACACCACCACCACCACCACCACGGCGTACAGAACCTACTCGGAGCCCGCTCCCGGCCAGACACACCGGCTCAACAACACCGTCATGGGAGTGCAGGGTTTCCAAGAGTATCTAGAGAAGCGGTGTCCTGGAGCTGCGGTCCCGGTGGACCTGCTGAAGCTCGCCCGGACCGCGGCTCGCCAGCCCCCTCCTCACCACCACCACCACCATCCACACCACCACCATCATCCTCCACACCACCACCATCCACACCACCCACATCACCCCGGGCCCATGCCTCCCCCGCCGCTGCCTCCGCCCGCCAGGATCCTGATCGACGCTGACTCCGGCCTGCAGCGGCTGTACGGCGGCTACCAGACGGACTGGGTGTGCGGCGGCGAGTGGAACGCCATGCTGGGCTACCTGGCCGCGCTGTCGCAGGCCTGCCTGTACCAGGGCGGCCTGGAGCTGGTCGTGGTGTTCAACGGCACGCTGGGGAAGGAGCGCTGGCCCGAGTGGGCGCGGCGAGCCCAGGGCCAGCGGCAGACGGCGCAGCTGATAGTCAACCACGTCGGCAGCAAGGCCACCCCGCCTCCCCGGGCATGGTTCCTGCCCCCGGCCTGCCTCAGCCACTGCGTCCGCCTCGCCATGTTCCGCTTCCGAGTGCGGGTGAGCTACACACTGTTGTTCATGTATATAATAATGATGATGATAATAATAATAACCAGCGCCCCAGACTCAAATTCTACAGTAAATATATATATACAGCTCTGGAAAAAATAGAGATCATAAATCGGCTTCTCTACATGTATTAATGGCAGCCATCGATTCCAGTGTCTATTGAACTCCAACACAAGCACACCTCACTCTACTTAGCTGTTAACCTGAAAGATTATAAATAAATGAAAAAAAAAAAAAACACTGCTACAATTATTTCACCAATTTTGATTTCTAAACTCTTCCTAAGTTTAAAAAGTAGTGTTGTGTCGTTTTAAAATGAATATGAACTTTCACATTTCACATTTTCTGCAAATAAATGCTATAAATGACACTATTTTTATTTCCAATTTGGGAGAATTTTTGTCAGTAGGTTATAGAATCAAACACATAGCTATGAATAGTAAAACCAGAGGAACTGATAATTTTGAAGTGGTCTCTTAATTTTTTCCAGAGCTGTATACTGTATATAATGATTATAATAATAACCAGGCTCCAGACTCAAATTCTACAGTAAATATATATACAGCTCTGGAAAAAATAGAGATCACTCCAAAATGTTCTTAATCAATAAATCGGCTTCTCTACATGTATGGCAGCCATCGATTCCAGTGTCTATTGAACTCCAACAGAAGCACACCTCACTCTACTTAGCTGATCACCTGAAAGATTATAAATAAATGAAGAAAAAAAACACTGCTGCAATTAAAAATTGGGATTATTCCACCAATTTTGATTTCTAAACTCTTCCTAAGTTTAAAAAGTAGTGTTGTGGTGTTTTAAAATGAATATGAACTTTCACATTTCACATTTTCTGCAAATAAATGCTCTAAATGACACTATTTTTTATTTCCAATTTGGGAGAAATTTTGTCAGTAGGTTATAGAATGAAACAAAAGTGTTCAGTTTATTCAAACACATAGCTATGAATAGTAAAACCAGAGGAACTGATCATTTTGAAGTGGTCTCTTAATTTTTTCCAGAGCTGTATATACTGTATATAATGATGATAATAATAATCAGCGCTCCAGACTCAAATTCGAGAGTAAATGTTTCATCTATTTGCGCATGTGCAGCCAGTTTAGTTGCTGGATTATTCTCTAAAAGCTGGTGAAACGTAGAAGGGACCCAGAGAGAATCTGATATCTGTCATCACAGGTGTCGGGGTAATGTGTGTGAGGATTATGAATGAAGAGGAAATGTGAATATTTGCTTTGCAAGTTGATTTACAGTGTTCGTCTTCCCTGCATTTTCTGCTTGAGCTCCTAAAATGTTAAGTTAGAGGGGGTCCCTGTGCTTCTTCTTGTAAAAAACAAACCGAGTCTGGAGCCCTGAATAATAACAACGACTGTGTGTGTGTGTGTGTGAGAACTGTTGTGTTGTATTGTGGTCATGTCCTGTAACGTAACAACCGGCCTGTAGCTTACATCATCCACGCTGCTGCTTTAGCTCCGTCCAGTTTAGTCAGAGTGAGTCCGTCCACCGGTACCGATACCAGTCTAGGTCCACCCGGGTTGGTCAGTCACTCTGGGTCCTGGATGATGGATCCTCCTCCTCCTCCTCTTCCTGCTGCAGCCTGATCTGCTCTGCTCTCATGATGTAACTGGGATGGTCTACTGGGAGGAGACATGTTTCCAGTGCAACAGATATTTTAGCAGTGTGAGGCCGAGGCTGCTCTCTCCGTGTCTGTGTGTGTCTCTGTGCGTCTGTATATGTGTGTATATACAAACCTGTGCTTTACAACATGACCCAGTCTAGCCTAGCCTCCTATATATATATTACATAACATGAACCCAGTGAACCTTTCATACATTGTTGAACCGCTGCTGAGTGGAAGGACTATTTATAGACCCCAGAGCCTGACAGGGCTGCGCTTCTACTACTGGTTTCATTTCATGCTTCTTCTCAATTAGAGTTCATGAAAGATTAAAGTATTAAATAATTATTTTTAATTTTTATGCATTTGACCTCCTATTGACATATTAGCATAAAATCTGACATAGAATATTGAAAGGTAAATGAGTGACATGTTACAGGATTAAGTGACATAAAGAAATGTGTTGTAAGTAAAAAAAATCTTTCAATGTGACTGATTAACTTAACATTAAGTGTTTGGTTGAGTCATGAGTCGTAACCTAAAGCTTTATTTACTCAGTCCAAACAATGATGTATTTATTTGGGAGTTCATATGCAAAAGGCTGTAGTTGACACGTTACAACAACTACAGCCAATAGAAAGGTTTCTGTACCCGTTTCTGCAGCGTCACTTATAATACACACACTAACACACTATAATTCACCTTTATGATGACGTGCACTGCTGCTCCTGCTCATCTCCACGTGGTGCACGTCCGTCCCACCTAATCTGTGTGACAGTTTTGCAAAAATATATATTTCTTTATGTATTAAAGAGGAATGATGCAGGATTTTTTACCTTAACTATGCTAATGTATTTACTGTAATTAAACAGCTTCAGAGTAACAGTGATGGTTCAATAATTAACTTGTAACTTGTTACAGGTACGGCCCTTCTCCACCAAACTGGTTCCCGTGCTGGTTCAGTGTCCCAGTGTCTGACTTAGCACCGGTTCTTTGCTTTTCCACGGCCTTAACACCAGTTCTTGGTTCTTAAAACTGGTTCCCAGCAAGAACCAACTCAGATCTGGTCCAGAGATAATGCTGCGATTGCACTCGGAACTCGGGAAAGATCCGACCTCCAAATCGGAAAAATGCAATAGAACGGCCCATGAAGTCGGTACTCCGACTCAAGAAACTCGGGTAGGATCCAAGCAGCCCAAGTCGGTCGGAATTACGTCAAAGCAAAATGGCGCCGCACACCGTGAGAGGTTTTTATTTATTTAGGCTATTTATTTTCCAACCTAGACATTTAAGCAAGGGAGAAGTTATGGAAAAGGGAATATAGTCTAGTTCCACGCGTACTGCAGCAAGAGTTGACATCTGCACGGCTCGCTATGACGCATGCAGGATTCCCCTCGCTGGTGCGTTCAAGACTGTGTGTTGCAGAAGTGGCATTTCTCGTTCTCTCTCCCCCAAGTAGCTAATGTTCTTCCCCGGCAGTAATTTTTGATGCTCAAAAGACATCAGCTTACTGTGGCTGGCCATGTTTTCCGAGGTTGCACAATGAAACGCATTTACCTCTGAAGTCAGAATTTCCGACCCGGATCGTTCCGAGTTCCGAGTGCAATCGAACCGATGACGCGAGGGACTGGGGACGGGGTCACCTGACCAAACAGGAACAGCGACGACAGCTAGCCAGCAATATTTGTGTTTTCTGCCTCTGGGTTGAGATGTAGGCTCCTAAAGACGAGAGCAGCACGCTGAATCCTCTTCAATCTTTGTTGTTGTGCTTCTGAGCGAGCGCTGCGTGATGACGCTTAACGCTGTGATGTAATGACGTGGCTCTGACCCGGCTCCTCGCTGGTGGAAAAGCAAACTGGTTCTTTAGAGGAACCAGACTGGAACCAGTTTAACTCTGAACCAGCACCAGGTTCTTTTAGGTGGAAAAGGAGAGAATGGAGGTGCTCTGCCTTCAACCTAGCGTCTCGTCGTCTTCTAAGATCAGAGCCTCCGACCCGGTGTCCCAGCTCGCGTCTCTGCGGCACCGCCACACAAACGTAACGCGCCCCGTAACCCGTAATCTCTTGTTTATGACAGATAAGACTACACAGATATACACATGGTAACATGGTAGATGATAAATAACCTTATCCACCGCTCCATGGATTGATTTCTCACCGGCCTCGTTGAGAACAAATGCACATGGAGGAGAGGAAGGTTAGAGACACAGAGGAGGAGAGACGGGACTCTATAGTTAATTTTTAACACTCACAATTAGTCTGAATCTTACATAGTTCCTCTTTACGTTTTATATTAGAGGCTGAAAATACAATAAAAACACTGAGCAGATCTTCTGGTGGAACAGTTTCCTCAGGATGAGGAGGAGCCGTCCGGTCCCGTTTCTGTCCCACATCCCATTCATTTGAAAGAAGAACATTTCATTACCAGCTCGTTAAGTAGATTTTTAATGACTGGATGTAATTATTGAGTTTTCACATTGATTAACACAGACGTTGATTAACTAGATTAACGTAACGGTTCTGCTCTAATCCTGGAGCTCTCCTGAGCAACAGCTCTGCTCCATCAGGGTGGAGACGCCCTCGCTCCTCGTGGAGTCTGATCTGGAAACGACCGGTGCAGCAAAAATTATGATTATATCCGTTCTTTGCAGTGGTTTATGAATTGTTTTTTTTATTTTATAATATTAAATGTCAGGTATCAGCAGCACTGGCTCTCACCTCCATCTCCATAAGTGAGGGAGAGGGAGGAGCAGTTAGTTTCATGATGGACTGATCAGACAGGTGTTTACTGGAATAACAACAAACAGAAAGATTTTTTCAGCACAACAACAACACAACCGGACCGCGAGCCAGTGGCTAGTGTCCTAGCCTGCCCTACAGTAAAAATGCATGGCACATAAAATAAAAAGAGGAGTAAAGCAGCATCAAAGATGTTCAATCAAACCCACATAGTTTGAAACAACGTTCAAAACACACACAGCCAGTGTCACAACTAAGCATAAAGTCCGCTAGCTTAATGCTAACGTATAATGTAAAACACCATAGACGAACAGAAATGAGCTCCATCCTCATCCCATGGGAGAAAACGAGCCAAGTAACGTATCCGCACGCTTTTAGAGGTTTATCGCTGGCTGGTTAAATTCTTTTTAGCAGATTAATGTTGGTCTCATTGATGAAATTTAACAACTGTGGCAGTCGCAACAGTTTGTTTGAATGAAAAGTGAGCAGGGCCGCCTCTGGGCTACGTACTGAAATCACCACATTTACGTAAATAAATAAATGTTTTACAATGAACCAATCAGTCTAATACATTTTATTTTGTTGAGTCAACATGGTTACTGTACATGGCAAAGATTATTACCACTTTATGACTTAAAATTGGTCTGTATTTCTATGGGATCGCCACTATCGCCACTCTGTTATATCAATCACTCTGGTCGGCAATAGTCGGGGCGGTGTGTGGCGGCCTTTAGTCGACCCACCCCTGAAGGTCCCCTTTATACAATGGAAACGCAAAGTTGACCATATCCGACCCGAACCGTACCCGTACCGATCTGTACTGTGCCGTACCGTACTGACAGTGGAAACGAGGCTCAAGATAATCAGACACAAAACAAGTTGTTGGGGTTCAGGATCTGCTTTTGTGAAACTACTGCATTGATTTTCTGTCACTCAGCGACGTATGTGATTGATGAACTGACTAATTCTCACTGTGATGGTTTGACTTTACAACATGATGAACAGGAAGAACCTAAAACCTCCTGGTCAGATGAAGCTCCACCCAGACTTGGTTTGTGTTTCCGTGACGCAGCAGCTGACTGTTGTCTCTGTCTCTTTCTCTCTCTCTGTGTGTGCAGGTCGTACAGACTCTGGAGGACCACCACCAGGAAGTGCTGTCTCTCTACAGGGACTATGGGTTTGCCGGTCTGATCGCTCAGGACTCTGAGTTTGCCCTCTGCAACGTACCCGCCTACTTCTCATCGCACGCGCTCAAACTGAGCTGGAACGGAAAGAACCTGACCACACACCAGTACCTGCTGTCTGAGGCCGCCAGGCAGCTCGGGCTCAAGACTCAGCACCTGCCCTGCTTTGCTGCTCTGCTGGGTGAGGAGCTGTCACACACTCAGGATTAGGGATGTCACGATTATTTTGGATTTTCTTGGTACGATTATTGTCAGAGAAATAATCACGGTGTTAGGATTATCACGATTATTATGCATCAATAAATTTCACAACACTATGAATATGTAAAATCAAATATAGTCAAAATATAATTACATTACTAATCAGTTATTAATCCACTGGGGGAAGTGTTTGAAATATTTAAGTCATTACCGTAAATTCCGGACTATTAAAGCAGATATCAGTGGAATGTTTTTGTTAATATAAGTCCTAAATAGTCCTATTTTCCGTCAGCAATCACTTACATGAAGTATTTCAGCCTAAACACGAGTCTCTCCGTCACTCTGCTCTGCTGTAACCCGAGGAGAAAATTTTCCTTGTGGGATACAAGTGTTATCCAATGAGGGGAGAGAACGGCATGAAGGGCTGTGTGTGCAGCCAAGGGATGCGCGTGAATGTGGTGACGTAGCACGAGGACCAATTGATGCCTGACAAGGGCGGGGGCTGCTAACTCATGGTGCGTTCAAGGAAACTCGTACTTTGTGTTTTTCCTTCCTGTGAAGTCATACCAGTTCGATCTGGTACGAGTTCACGGGTCGGAAGTTACGAGTGGCCGTTATAGGGAACTTTCACAGACAACAGGACGGTAAAAACACGAGCTACGGGTTACCTGGAACGCTACCAAGTCGTAGTTGTGACTTGAAGCTGTAACTTACGGTTTCAAAAGCCTGCCTTGAACACAGCATTAGCCGAAACGGCCGTGCCACTGATATCTGCTTTAAGCGCACCTGAATATAAGCCGCACCAGCTACATTTTAAAAGAAAATAGATTTTGTACATACAGTATATAGGCCGCACTTGAATATAAGCCGCAGGTTTTTCATGTTGTTACATGAGATATTTACACAGACAGACAGTGCACGGAAGTTGTGTGGAACTGTGCAAGTCCGCTCGCTTTTCCGCTGTTTCAGTTACGCTCCTCTCAGCCATGTGCATTTGTTGACAATGAAGCCGGCGAAAAATCAATAAATGGAGCGGTGGATAACGTTACATAACATATACGACGTTATGGCGCGTGTGTTTGTGTAGTCTTAACCGTCATACGGAGCGTGTTGTGTCGCGGTGTGCAGAGATGAGAGCTGGGACACCAGGGCAGCGACCAGGTTGGTTTTCAGCCGTGAGACGCCAGGTGAAGACAGAGAGCCTCCGTTCTCACTCGTACAAGTCATAAGTCATGTAGTTAACCATCACAATTACTCCACAGCTTTTTAATTAAGGTAAAAATGTAGCATAGCCGCGGGAAAAATCCTGCTTAGTTCCTCTTGCTTTTTTTCAAACTGTGCCTGAACGGCACCAGCACGGCATCAACACAGCACCAACACAACAGTAATGCCGGTTAGAAAATAAAACACTGCACCAAAACTCAAAACTAGTGTCTTCTTCGGCGCATAGTCTTTCCCCACATGTCTGTCTCACTGTCGCGCTTCCTGCGAGAGTGCCCCCCGGAGGACGTTAGCTAGTAAAAATCTATAAATTAGCCACATCGTTGTATAGGCCGCATGGGTCAAAGTGTGTGAAAAAAGTAGCGGCTTATAGTCTGGAAATTACGGTAATTGTCATCTATATCAAATGTTTAAGTTTATTTTCATAATTTTTTCACAATACAAATGACATGCTGACAATTCACGTTAGATAAATGGACCAGTATCTGTGCATTTACCTTTACTTTGGCGCACATCTGCAGATATGGTTCCAACATAATCTTTTTCGGAAAGTAACGGTATTCAGGAATCTTTACGATGAATTAATTGTGGCGTTTAATACCACGATTAATTGTGAAAACAAGTAATCGTGACATCCCTACTCAGGATCTAACGGTCCATCTACCTGATGCACCATATGAAACATTACTACCGCTCTCATAGCCGATACAGATACGTTCACATTTTTATATTTCATATAATCTTCATATAATCTGTAGTAGGTTTGTCACGATACCAAAATTTCAGTAGTTGATAGCAGTAGCAGAAAATTTCCACGATTCTCGATATTGTTTTGATACCACGACGTTATGTTTCAAAACACTTAGCAGCTTTTTTCGTTCATCGAAACATCACATACTGTACTCTGCTTGCATTGTGTCGACCTTTATTACCGACTAATTCTGGATGTCAGAGTGTGATATATCAAAGAGGAGATCCTTGTCGTAGCCAGATTTATAGAACAAGCATCGACTCGAGACAGGAAACATTACATCCTAGCGAAACTTTCAAATCACAATTTTTTAACAGTAAAATCACGGTTTTATCACATTTACTGGTATTATGGTCAATCTTGGTAATATTTTTACACGGTAGCAGTTACCGTTTGTGTGTAAATTAATCTCATTATCTCGGGGGATAGTTATCGGGATATGTAATAACAGCCTCACTAGGGATGGGAACCTCTCACATCTGAACCGATGCGTTATCGATACTCGGTTTACAACAACGGTACTTGTTTTCAGTACTTTATGTGTGTATATGTGGTAATTAAAGTTATTTTGTTTATAAAAAATAGTCAAAACTTCTGAATTTTGAATATTTATCAAAACTCCTCAGTCTTTAATGTTGAGCTCAGTGCGTCCTCAGGTTTGAGGAGTTACCGTAGCGACCTGACACTGACGACCATATGTAGATTGTAACGTAGGAATAAGCATTGTAACCACGGCGGAAAGAAAAGAGAAAAATCGCAAGTATATGAGCGCAAGGGACAGACAGCTGGAGACGAGTTTATTTAATTTCACTCACATTAAACGTCACATACTCTGCTTGTGTTTCACATGTCGACCTTTATTACCGACTTATTCTGGATGTCTGAGTGTGACATGTGGAGCTGGTTTTTCCAGGAGGAGATCCATGTTGTAGCCAGATTTATTTAAAAGCATGAACTCTGAGACAGAAAACATTACATCCTACATGAAAACTACTGAATATTATTGTTTTGGTTATTTTGAAAAACTGCAGCAGACATGTTAGCTTGCACTGAAGGAACGTTTCCTGATTAAGAAGCTTTGTTGCACTTAAGAATATCTGTGATGATTTTTGTCACTGTTATCGATAACGGTCATATTGACCCTTTGCAGACACGTCACAATTATCACGTGACGCGAGAAGCGACGCCATGACGGACGGCAGAAAGTGCTCAGTGATAATGTACTGTCCATAGACTGTATGGGTCCCGTCCAACAATGTGGCTCGATCACTTCACATTACAAACTCACAGCATTATCATTTATTTAAAATAGAATATCTACTCATCCGTTGCAATATTCTGTTTGTTTTTTTGTTATTCGCCGTAGAATATCTCAGTTTTCTGTGTGCTTTTCCACTGCTAAGGAGTTAACGTTAACGTCAAGCCACACTCCCCATACAGCAGCTGCTTCTGTCTTTGCTGCTGCTAACTACAGTTAACGGACCTGGATATTAAAACCTGGTCCGACCCGTGGGTGTTGAAGTCCTGACCCGACGTCTGTCTAATTAGTGATCATTCTCTGATTAAACCCGGCTGAAAAATAAAAGAAAACAGGAAGCCGTCTTCGTTGTAATCGCCGCGATCGGCCGACGGCAACTACGTTGTGACGGTGCTATGTTTAATACGAGCGTTAGCTGTTGTTAGCCACAACACGTAGCTCAGCTAGTTAGCTTCAACTGTGTTTACATTGACTACACACTGTAGATAAACCAAAGATATTCAATATACGGAAAGATACTCCATGAGAGGCTGCTCCAATGATAGAAATGGTATACACTTCCTGTCTCTCTAAATGGGCGTGGCCAACCGTCACCCCACCTAGTTCTCTGAACGTGTGTGTGGATTTATACAATTTGTAGGTAGATGAAAGTGAGATATTTATATTTTCTTATGATAACATTAAATATTTACACTACTAACAGTCATATTTAGCATGACAAAAATAATTTAAATCATTTTCACGGGAGTTCGCGGCCGTTTGTTTGACGTTGCCTAGGAGATCTGTGCCAAATCTCGCGAGAGTGCGTCGTAGAGACAGAGACAGGTCTTGAACAAAGTGGATTTTCTCCTGATGTGTCCGTCAGAAAATTACCATTTTCGTGTCAAACTGTTCAGAAGAGATGTGGCTTGTGAAAAATGAGTCCAAAATTTACTTCAGTGACTGTGGGGAGAAAGAATCGACCATAATCGGTGTTCACGTTAAATTGTCCCATTGGAGTCAATACACTCTATGCTGCCTCTGGTCTCCCTAAAGGGGCGTGGCCGTGCAGAAGCCCACGTGACATCATACAGGAAGCTGACTCGTCATGGAAGGTCTTGGTTTATAAACCGTCTTTGGATAAACTAACTTAAAACGGCATCGATAATGTCTGTATATCTTTGCACTGCTCCTGTTGCTCATGTAACCCCGCCGCCCGCCCCTGGAGGAACCAGTTCTTAGCTCTAGCCCAGCAAGGAGTTGGTGCTTGGAACCAGTTTTAAGAACCAATAACTGGTTCTTAAGCGGTGGAAAAGCAAAGAACCGGTGCTAGTCAGGCTCTGGCTCCGAACCAGCACTCGAACCAGCTCAGTGGAAAAGGAGGGGAAACCCTAAAACCCCAGAATGTCACAAAACTATAACGCGCCCATTGAATTAAATTGACGTCCACTGTTCTTTTGCCGTCCATCATGGCGTCTGTAGCTACCGCGAGTGGAACGTGACGTCACGTGCAAAGGGTCAATTCTCCGTTGTGTTGTTGTGGACAAACGTTTGACAGTGTCTCCGTCTTGCAGGAAACCATATTCTGCCTGATGAGGACCTGGCTGCCTTCCACTGGAGTCTGCTGGGACCAGAACACCCACTAGCTTCTCTCAAGGTACCCAGCGTCCTACACACACCACACACACACACACACACACACACACACACACACACACACACACACACGTCGTCAGATCTAACAGTGTCGTTCTGTTGTTGATCAAACTGTTACCGGGAGGTCGACATAACCAGGAGCTCCTTTAATGTCTTTAGATCTAATTTATGTCTCCCAGTCCCGTTTCCTGATCAACGTCCTTCGTCTCTGCTAATTTCCTGCTGCTAAGACCTGCTCTTTCACAATAAAAGACCTGCTCTTCTTTCACAATAAAAGAGGCACTGCAATTTTATTTGTATAGCCCATTTTTACAAATTGCATGTATCGTTTAGGGATTTTTAAAAAACGTTTACTGTTTCATTCCTTGTAAACGTTTACATGTGTACACGTTCACATCCCTGATCAGGACAAATATGTTTTATTTTATCAATCCTAATACCAATACAAACCAGCAGGAATGAAGTGAGACCAGTTTAACCTGTTAGTGAGTCCCAGTGTGATGATGCTGCTGCTTCACAACCAGAGTCTAGGTCCAGTTCACCATGAGGAGACGCTGCAGAGCTTCACAGCTGCTTCTCTTCACTGTGTTTGTGTGTGTTGCAGGTGCGAGCTCATCAGCTGGTGCTGCCGCCCTGTGAGGTGGTGATTAAGGCCGTCTCCGAGTACGTCTCCTCCATCAAAGACCTGGGAAACCTCGACGCCATCGCCAGAGATGTCTTCAAACAGTCACAGGTGGGTCAGGTGTAGAGCCGCAACAATAATCGATGATTAAATTAATCGTCAACTATTTTGATAATCTAATAATCGGTTTGAGTAGTTTTTTTAAGAAAAAAAGTCCAGATTCTCTGATTCTAGCTTCTTAAATGTGAATATTTCTCTCTCTTTGGTTTGTGGACAAAACAAGACATTTGAGGACGCCATCTGGTGGTTTTGGAAACACTGATTGATGTTTTTAAAAAAAATTTAACATTTTTTTGACCAAACAACTAATCGATTAATCATTTAAATAATCGACAGATTCGACATCGACATGAGATTATTAGTCAACTGTCCACAATATCGATATCGCAGGGACCTGCCGTGTAAACAAACAAAAAAAAAAACTGACAGTGAGTGTCACAACTTCCTGTATCTGGCCCTTCAAATTAAAAGCCCTCTAGCCGTTTGTACACAGTTCAGGCATTTAGATTTTGACTTAATTTTGATGAGACACGGCTCCAAGTGTTGTTTTTTGTTTTTTTTCCTGGGACCAATTGACCAATGTAATCTAGGTTGACTAATGACTTCTAGGTCGACTATTTGGGGGGCTGCCCTAAATATTGAACACATGCAGGTTATTTTACTGACCTGGAGTCAGATTAAGACAAAATAAGGTTTCTGGATATTTTGATCTCGTTGTTATTTGCACATGAAGTTCATTCAGACTTGAGGAGGGAAAGTTGACTCCAGGTTTTACAGACTCCTCTACATGTGAAGACTGTGATGTGTGCGTCCAGGGCGTCTCATGTCGCCTGTCATGATGTCATGATGTGATGTAATGAGCACCGTGTTTGACTCCTCCCACAGTCTCGTATGGAGGACAAGGTGGAGAGATTCAAGAAAGCTGTGGAGTATTTCTCTGCTGCCTCCAAACCTCGTTCTCCCAACATGGGCCCGTCGTCCTTCATCTGTGAGTCCCGTCACAAACACAAACACAAACACTCCTTCAGTCTGTGGGAAAAACATAATTTGCATGTTGAAGTCCTGTTTTGTAATCTGTCTCAGTACCTGGGTTTGGACCCACTCCCTTTGGGGGACCACCTGGACACATGGGACCGATGCAGCCTGGAAAGAATCAGGTAGATTCCTCTTATCTCTCTTATCATGCTCTCTGATGAGTGTGTGTTGTGGTTGTTGTTGTTGTTCTCTACAGCCGCGTTTCCACTGCAGGAGTTCCTGGTAAAAAGAAAGGCGGGGGAGTAGGAACTTTACAGTAACGTCTTCTCTCTCGGCCGCTGTGTCTCCAAGGGGTGTCAACATCTGCACGTGTAAACGGGTACACGGATAACCAATTTGAAAAATCAATAGCCGTTTACACGTCTTTTTTTTCCCCTCCTCCTTGTTCATTTATCACCAATATAGTATTTTTAGGGGTGATAATGTTGCCTGAAAGCTTCAGATAATAATGGAACTGCGTGTCAATCCCCCCTCACTTTATCTCCACGTAGCCTACCCACCTCTTTCCAGCTGTCCCTTCAAAATAACAGCAGAGGAAAAAAACAACAACAACACCGACTCCTCCAGCCTGCGAAGGAGGCTCAACGTAGCCAGGCTTTGTGTTCATGTTCCAGCTTAACAAAACCTCAAGCCCCGGTCCGAGTTAACACGGTGCTACGAAGCTGGTTATCAACTTGCTCCTGACGCTCAGCTCAACAGGTGAGGAGCGTATTCCCTCAGCTGAACATCTGTAGGCGGAGACGCTCAGAGAGAAAGTAAACAGCAGCGGATCAGCGCAATCTCTCCCTCCGTACAAACGCAGACAATTTCAGCTAGGTGGCCGCCTCAAAATTTATAATGCAGAAAAAAACCCTGGTCTGAGTTAGTAAATGTTTTCGATCCGAACCCAGTGTGTCCAGTCGTGTTCTGCCCGGTTCGATGACTGAGCCAAGGGAAGAGCCGGTAGCCTATAGTACAGTCTGTGGCCGGAGCACACATTTATTCAGAAAAAGATACCTGAGTTTCCGAGTTTGACACCGTTAAATTCGTTTTTGACAACTCGGAGCTTGTTTTTTTCCGACTTCCGAGTTGTCTTGAACGCACCATTAGTACCAAGGTATCGGTTCTCATGACAACCCTAGTGGAGACACCGGCTCTGTAAAATGACCCTGAAGTTCCTGCAGTGGAAACGGTTCAGTTAGATCATATTAGCTCCTGTCTCTGAGATGCCTCCTTCTCCTCCTCCTCCTCCTCCTCCTCCTCCACAGTTCCCTCCCCCCCAGGTCCCAGGGTTGAAGCCGCCCTATCCCAACGCTCCGTACGGACCTGGCTCCGCCCCTCTGTTCCAGAACCCGCCGCCGCCATCCCAAGACTGCAACGACTCGCTGACGGGCAAGATGGGCTTCTCCGATTGGTCCGCTCCATATGATTCCACTCAGGGGGGGAGTCGACTACCCAACCATCACACCGGCAGCCAGTCCGGCCCCTCCCCGTCCCCGTCCTCCTCGTCGGACGGAGACGAGCCCAACGACAGCAACGCAAAGTAAGAGTCTGGAGCACGTCACTCTGGTCAGGGATGAAACCGTCACTCCAGTTATTAGAATAATTCAAGTACAAAAAATGATCGAGGCAATTTTTCCTGAATCAAAGCTTTAAAGGGATAGTTCACCCAAAATTAAAATTTCACTCATTATCTAATGGATACCAACTGTCTTCGTAACAAAAAGACACACCAAAAAACATCCAAATACCTCCATGCTGCTCGTATGTAATGTCCGTCTTGTATTGAAGCCCCGAAATGCGAAATTGTTCCGAAAAAAATGTAATAAGTCTATATTTCAAGCTTGTTTGTAGCGGAAGCTCCTCTTCCCGGTTCGTCAAATTTGGACGAACCGGGAAGAGGAGCTTCGAGAAGCTTCCGCTACAAAACAAGCTTGAAATATAGACTTATTAAATTTTGGACATGGACATGCACTGCTACGCCGAGACTCCCTGTAACTCAGAGAAGCCACGGAGGACTCTGAAACTTCTCCCAGCCTTTAGTCGACATGAGGGTGAGTAGATAATGAGAATGAAATTTCAATTTTGGGTTAACTATCCCTTTAATTAGTTACATTTGCAATATACGGCGTGTTGCCTTGCCAACACGCGGGGGGCGTGGAGGTGTGGCTGTGAATTGCACAGCGACTTCGACATCAACAGACTTTACTGAGAGATGGAGGCTCTTTGCTGTAACAGTGACTCAGTGAAACTGTCTGAACCCTGACACGTTCATATGAGAGGAGATGGAGGAAATGTCTTCCTCGTAGAAACTGAGCTGTAGTGCAAACACCTGCACACACACACAAAGACACACACACACGTCTCCTCCTCTAAAAGGGTTCAGTAAACACTGAGATCCAAAGTCCACCATCAGACCTGCAGGTACAACTGTCAATTATTTATTTCACTCAGTGAATCAGACGATGAGCTTCTGCTCACAGGTGGACCGATCAGAGCTAGCCACGTTTCCATCCAAAGTGATTCGAATTACTGGGAAATGCGCATTAAAAGAAGTTCAAATCCTGTGTGTTTCCATTAGTGATGGGATCGGCAGTTCTTTTGACTACTGAATCACTAGAATCAGTTCCTTAAAGGGATAGTTCAACATTTTGGCAAATTGGCCTATTGCCAATTATCCTTCGAACGAATCACTCGCGAACTACACAACACTAGTTTCCATTGAAAGTACAGACTTTGGTCCCCCCCCCCCCTTCAGACGGTCTGATGTAGGGTGGATAGCAATTTGAACACATTAGCGCGATTTAGCGCATATGTTTATTACCGTCACAATGCAACCTGTCCATGTGCCCGTGTGTGTGTGATAAGTTTCGTTTTTACTGAGGAGGAACTATGAAGAACTCAGCTGTGATTGAAAAGCACTTAAACCAAGACGAGTTGTAACTGTGTAGTGGAAAGGGGCAAAATATTGGTAACTGGTTGTGGAAACCCTGCTTTACATTTGAGTGAACCGCAAACACGGGAGCACAGCAGTTGGGGTGAAAGTGCGCTACGTCACACTTAATTCGAACATAACTCTTTCCATCCCTTTCAAATCAACCAAAACCCGGCTCTAGCGAGCATAATCGGGATTTTAGTTTGAATTATGGCGTTTCCATCATAATTTTCTGATGTGATACATCTAGATGCATCTAAACACGCTGATGGAAACATGGCTACTGTTCGGGACAATGTGTAGAGCACAGAATCATAATAAAATAATAATAATAATAATAAAATAATTATAATAATAATAATAAATCATAATAAAACTGGAAGAATAAACAAAGTGACAGACTGAGAAACTTAGTTTTATTAGAGAAAACAGTGTCACAGTGTGTTATTACAGTCGTCAGGGTGTAATAACATGATGTCGTCTTGTCTCTCAGCCATTTGACGGACAAGTCGTCTCGGTGGGAGGATCCTGCAGGGAGAGGGAGCTCGGCCGCTGGAGACGGTTCCCAAGGCAACGGGAGTGGGTCAAACATTCCGTCACTGCTGTCCATGGCGACGAGGAGTCACATGGACATAACCACGCCCCCTCTGCCTCAGGTCAGACACACACACACACACACTAGCTGTGTTGGAAATCATCCACTCATTCACTCACTCCTTCTCCCCTACATTGTGTATATGATATAGTGCACTATCATGTACACGATGTAGGGAACGACGGGTAATTTTGCGCCAGGTGTTGCTGTGACGGAAGCAGACGCGCCGAGAATCATGTAAACAAACCGGACACATAAAAATAAAATAAGAAAAACCGGACACTTGCGGGATGTGATTCTGCGTGGTTGTGTTTCTCCGACAATAAACTGTTGAAGTATCGGAAGTATTGTTGTGTGTCCCGACTGTGAGCTGTAACAGCTCGCGTGTGAACTGTGGCTATTAGCTTAGCTCGTAAGATCGTATTTATCTTCTTTATTAGATTGATTTAATGCTGCCTGTTATTGTTCGGATGCTGCAAAAGGCAAATGGAGCGAAGGCAAATACGTCTGAGGAGTTAACCTTAAAGGGACAACGAGGAGTTTCTATTTGGTTATAAAAAAGTCTCACGTTAATGTGGATGAATCTACGTTACCCACACTTGTTAATGGGCCCATTTTCGATAAATATATCGTTTTGTCTCTATCGTTATTTTGTTATTATTAGTGGTGGCGGAAATGCTGGTTTCTTTACTTTCGGTTTCGTGGCGAGTCATGAGAATAACGCCGCCGAATTGCCGTTTATGGTCGTAACTACGACGGTATGTGATCGTCTTCGAACCTCTGACTTTAATTCTTGATGAATGAAAACATGAGTCTGTCTTGCGCCGGTCAAAGAATTTCACGGTGCGTGCGGAGGCTCATAAATGTAGTGTGAAAACACTTCGCTTTTCCAAAACTCCTCGTTGTCCCTTTAAGAAATCGTAGCTAACATGCTAATTAGCTTGCTCTTCTTTTCTGGCAAAAGACACGACCGCATTGCATTGTGGGATACGGGAGTAGGAAGTAGTGTACATCGCTTGTTCACTCAATTTTGCGGTGCATTGTGGGTGTTTTGTCGTCGACTACATAGTGGATGAAATTAAGAGAATTCGAACAACACTACAAAATGGTGAACACACTATATAGTGCACTACATCCATGATAGGGGGCGATTTACAACACAGCTACTGTCTCCCTGCCTGTCTCACCCTCCCTCACCCTGTCTCTGTCTCTCTGTCTCCCCCTGTCTTACCCTGTCTCACCCTGTCTCCCCCTGTCTTACCCTGTCTCACCCTGTCTCTCTGTCTCCAGGTGAGTGCTGAGGTTCTCCGTGTAGCTGAACACAGACACAGGAGAGGACTGATGTATCCCCAGATCTACCACATATTGACCAAGGTAAGAGACCTCGTCCTCCTCGTCCCCAGCTGATAAACACACGATGGTTCGTGAAACGACCTCCTCCTGTTAATCTCTCTCTCTCCCTCTCCCCCTCCCTCCCCCCCAGGGAGAGATGAAGATGCCAGTGTGTATAGAGGATGAGTGTAACTCTGAGCTGCCTCCTGCCTCGCTGCTGTTCCGCGCTGCCAGACAATACGCATACGGCGTCCTCTTCAGTCTGGCCGAGACGCACCGCCGCCTGGAGAGGCTCGCCCTGCGCAAGAGGGCTCCTCTGGAAGGTAAGGGGGCTATAAAAGAAACATTTTTTTAATAACTCTTATTTATAGGATACAAGTCACAGAAATCTAGTTTATACAAAAATACAATTTCTTTTCTTTTACATTTTAGTCCCAAGGTCCTCTTATACAGTTAAAGTGTTACCTTCGATATGGCAAGACAACGTGACATAACAGAAAATAGACACCACAAGTCCAATAAATGAATACATACTGTAAGTTAATAAAATAAAACAAATGTGAAAAAGATAGGAGATAGGAAAATGATATATATATCATAATAAATGAAAAAATCGAAGCAGATCAGTTACACTTGACTGTTTTAGGGTGAATAGATGTTTGGGATCAATAAGAGAAACATTGATCACAGTTGATTGTTCTTTCTTCATGTCAGCCACACACACACACACACACACACAGATTAACTGCTGCTGTAATCTAATATATGCTGGGTAAATGGGGATTACATGTCAGTCAGTGTGTAGCAGCAAACACAAAACAGTGTCAGATCTCAGTGATGTTGTTAACACAACTGAGGCTGCACACTGGCGTCTTTATTATTGTTATTTAACAAACTAGGAGCACATTTATCTTCTGTCATTCTCAGTAATCGATTATTTGACTTGAATCAGTTTGTCTTTTTGTTGTTTTTGTCTACTATTTAAAACATAAATGTGAAACTTCTTTGTTCAGAGGAGTCGAACTGAAGATCTGAATAAAACCGAGTGGTTGTAGCAGCTTCAGTGTCGAACCAGTCTCTTCTTGTTTATGACCGATGAGACTACACAAATATACACAAGGATAACATGGTGGATGATAAATAACGTTATCTTTTTCAGTGTTTAGTTCTTCTCCCTGGATAAATAGTTGATTTCTCTCCGTCTCCTCTCTGTTCCAGTTCCTCCGGTGATTGTCAAAGAGTGGAGCAGCGGTAAGGCCAAGTCAGCCCTGACTCCGGAGCTGGTCCCGGCCCTGTGTTTCCGGGAGTGGACCTGTCCCAACCTGCGGCGCCTCTGGTTGGGCCGAGCCAGCGAGGACCGCTCCAGGAGAACCAGGGCCTTCCTGGCCTGCCTTCGCTCCGACTGCCCAGCCCTCCTCAACCCAGCACAGGTCCCACAGCACCTGCTGCTCATGTGCTGCGTGCTCAGGTATGAACGACGGGAAGCTCACCGCCGTCACTGTGGGACACAACCACAACCGGGTTCAGGTTCAGGTCAGGTTACTTTATTGATACCCAAGGGTAAACTAGTTTTGTAGTCGAGAGTCAAAACAAGCAACAAAAATCGAACAATCAAAATCAGAACAGGACATAAAAAAACATAAAACGAGAAACAAACATGCTTCGGGAGCCGACGATCGGCCGTCGCTCCCCCCTGTACACTGTACGAATAAAGACACACGACGAGACGGAAAATCGGGCCCGAGCGTTACAAGTTGTACCTCGTTGGAAAGGTGACTAATCAGGCTTTCCATCGGTCTAAAAGACAGCACCAACCGGAATTATTAAAAGGGAGAAATTATGGACTGAAAAAACATTTCCAAACTTTGGAAGAGTGGTTTTACCATCTCAGTGACCTTTCAAAAATGTTTGAAACATATCCACTAACACATCCACCAAATTTTGTGCTTCTATCACAAAATAAACAATTCTTGTGATTTAATGAGCTAATCCGCCCCACAGGGGATGCACATTTTTGGGGGGCGCTACTCACACGTTTAGCCCAGTTGCTCATTCCATGAATGCACGATCCTTACAAGCTGTACCTCGTTGTAAAGGTGACTAATCAGGCTTTCCAATATACAATTCATCACCAGTTGGTATTATTAAAAGGGCAGTTTTTAGTCATCATTTATTTATTTGTATAACAAATGGCTGCCACAACCACTAGGGGGCGCTTTTGAGGTGGCCCAATATCCAGATTTGTTTGAAACATATTCACCAACACATTGACCAAATTTCATGCTTTTATCACAAAGTGAACGATTGTTCAGCTAATTCGCCCCACTAATAATCAATATATTGGGACACTGACTCAGGATCAGTTCATAGTTGAAGTCGTGTTTAGTTGGTGTCAGAAACAGAAAACGTCTCACACACATTGACTCGGTGTGAGATCTGACTGTCGGCAGCTGCTCACTGTCAGTCAATGTTCTTCTGTCCATCTGTGAGATGTCACAGTTTAGATTATTATGGGATGGACAACATGATACAGATGAAAGTTTGTGTTAACCAGTCTGGTTCGGACTTATTGATCCCTTATCGATCAGATCATCACCACACTGTGTCTGACCTCTGACCTCAGGTATATGATGCAGTGGCCTGGAGGACGGATCCTCCAGAGACACGAGCTGGATGCCTTCCTGGCCCAGGCCGTGTCCAGCCAGCTCTACGAACCGGACCAGCTGCAGGAGCTCAAGGTGAGACGCACACACACAAACACACACACACACACACACACAGAGACACACGCACGCACACACACAGATGGTTACAGTATGGATGAAAGTCTGTGTTGTTGAGCCGGAGCTGTCGATCAAACTGCTGCCTCTGGTCTCAGATCAGATCGGATCGGATCAAACCGTCAAGAACCGTGTGTGTATGATCTATTTGGTTACCGTGGCGACGAGTGGGCACATCATGTGGTCCAGTGATTCAGTCAAAACCGGAGTGAACAGGAACATGAAGGTGTAAACACGACTGTTTGTTGAATTCAGACAGATTCACACGGTGGCACAGTTTGTTCTCTTCTCACCACTCTGTCAGACACGCGCACACACGCACACACACACACACACATACACACACATACACACACACACACACACACACACACACACACACACACACACACACACACACACACTCAGTGTTCCTGGACGGTTTCCTGGAAGATGATTTTAACTCTTTTGCTTGTGAAGACAGAAACACAGAGAGATCTGTTGAGTCTCATCCTGTCAGGTTGGTGCAACTAGATGGATACAGTCACTAACATTAGTAGAGATGAGCAACGATTCACTCATTCAGTAAAATAAAATAGTTTATGAGACGATCGTCTTGTCGGAAAAAACGTAAGCGTTCCTTTTTTTTACTGTGGCAGAAGAAGAATCATGTAGAGACGAATACAGCAATATCAGAAAGCTCTGTCAAATAAAAAACACATAAAATTGAAGCACAGCTCAAACTCTGCACGGTGCAACTCAGTTCCGGAGAAAACTGACG
>NC_140913.1:32093217-32146108 GCF_045865225.1 Trachurus japonicus
TGATTTGGTCCTCGTTTAGATCTGCTCCTCTCATTATGTGACGACTGACGAGGACTTAATTGAACGGCACTGATTCTCAAAACAGTCTTGTGTTTTGATTTGTAAATGGCGGGCGGCTGTTTTTCAGTTGGTGATTTTCCCGTTGTGGAAAACACAGAAAATGAGAAAAAAAAAAAAAGTTAAATGTCCTGGAAAAGCTGGAGTTGTCCTGGAAAATTATTTATCACACTGTGACATCAGCTGTTTATTAGCCTGTGAATGTCTAGGAAGACGCTTCACCTCTCATCCAAGAGGCTTCATCAGTTCATGTTCGCATCTGACCAGGATGAGACTGGTCCAACAAAAGTGTGTGTGTGGGTGTGTGTGTGGAAGGGCTGGAATGGTCGAATACTTCCCTGTGATTATCAAATGGAGCTTTTGCCTGAAGATGAGTTGGTGCAGATAACGAGCTTTGAGTGTGTGAGTAGTTTGTTATCGGTCGGTCGATCACAGTCGTGAGTTTTTCCTGCACATATGTTTGTGATCTTGTGTGTGTGTGTGTGTGGGTGGTGTGAGTATTTAGTCTTTTTATTGTGGCGTCGTGTCTTTAGTCTTGAACTAAGAGGGACTGAACATGGAGTCGGTGGAATGGAATCAAACAGGAACTCATTAACACAGAAACCAAACTACAATGATTATGATGGATCTGTCAGTGTTTTCCACCAGGTGCATGATGGGAAATGACCTCACAGGCATCACTCCTGTCTCTCTCTCTCTCTCTCTCTCTGTCAGGTGGAGAAGGTGGACGCCCGCGGCGTGCAGCTGGCTGCTCTCTTCATGGCCGGCGTGGACACGGCGCTCTTCATTAACGACGTGTGCGGACAGCCGTTGCCGTGGGAACACTGTTGTCCCTGGGGCTTCTTCGATGGAAAACTGTTCCAGAGCAAACTGGCCCGGGCCGCCCGCGACCGAGCCGCGCTGCTGGACATGTGTGAGGGGCAGGTACGGGCCTCTCTCTCTGTGTGTGTGTGTGTGTGTGTGTGTGTGTGTGTGTGTGTGCGTGAGCAGTGACATCATGTGTGGTTGTCACGGTGACGGAGGAGAACAGTTTTTATCTCCTTGATCCTCCTGAATCCCAGAGACGAGCATCTGTGTCTCATGTGTCTGTGTTGACAGACTGTCAGTGGGTTTAAAAGATAAATTATATCTGTATTAGATTAATATTGATAAAGATCCGATATCAGCTAGAGCCGTCAGAACCAACTTCGCTATTCAAACAGAATTCAGATTACCGTATTTTCCGGACTATAAATTGCGCTTTTTTTAATAGTTTGGCTAGCAAATGCGACCTATATTTAGAAGCGACTTATATATCAAAAATATACGCTATGTCATCTATGACGCCGTACAGTGTGGCGACTTTCTTGCTAAATCTGGCGACTTTTTTTTATCAAAAGCGACTAGCGACAAATCTAGCGACTTTTCCCGGTGTTGTTACAAACCTTTCTGGTCGTTTCTTAGTTTGTTGCAAACGTTACATAACAGATTTGTTGTGAACGCCCTCTAGTGGACGCAGGGCGTTATAATAAGATGGTACAGGTGAATATAATGAGCTTAAAAAAAAAGAAAAAATGACATTAAAAATTTGAATATAATAATAAATGTGTATAATGTAACTTCTTTTGGGTCCATTTTTAATGATGCACATGTTCAATTTGCAGCATCAGTTCTGTGAAAATCTCTTTAATAACCAAACAAAATTGGTTTTAACTGAAATAGCTATAAAAATGAATCGATATTGTGTGTGTGTGCAGGAGGAGCTGGTGTCCAAGGTGGAGAAGATGCGTCAGGCGATCCTGGAGGGCATCAACCTGTCCCGGCCCCCTCCTCCCCCTCCCCCTCTGCCTCCTCCGGCCTTCCTGCCCCCCGCCATGGTGCCCCCCTTCTACCCCATGCCCCCCCTCTACCCGCCTCGCCCCATGGGCGGCATGCCCCCCCACCACCACCCACATCACCCCCACCACCCGGCCCAGCACAGACCCAGAGCCTTCCCAGGTAAACACATGATGAGTCGACTGTAGAGAGGAACAACAGCATTTAAAAACTTTATTTAAACAGGGTTCCCACGCGTCCTGGAAAATATGGAAAAACTGGAAAATGGTACACCAATGTTCCAGTCATGGAAAACACATGGAATATGAGGAAGAAAAGCTTGAGTTGTCCTGGAAAATGATTTATCACAGTTACCAGAGCTCGATTTGACTTTTTCAGACCCTTCTAAGGATTTCGTTTCCAAAAAAAAAAAAAAAAAAACATGTTTGTGCTGTTCTATGATAAATTTGTCATAATTTCTAAGCATTTAAGAGATTATTACATAAATTACAGCCATAGACTGCACATTTTTAAATCATATTTCTGGGAGAGGGAATAAGAGAAAGGAATAAACATAGAAACAAACTGATTAAATTTATAAAATAAGATACAACTGTCGAAAAGAACACTTCTCCAAAGCATGAATGGGACGGGATGAATCAGTGTATGGCGTAAAAATGTCAGTCAGACTGTAGCAGCTGAAAATGTCCTGGAAAACGATTTCCAGAAAAGAGTGGGAACCCTGTTAAACCAAGTGGAGGTGGATCAGGCCTCAGTGTTCATACAACCTGAGCTGACCTATAACATAGAGTCAGTGTGTGTGTGTCTGACTGTGTGTCAGCTGTCAACCATGTCCCTCTGTCCTCAGGTATCCAGTCCATCCCCCCCCAGGGAGGGAAGCTGGAGATCGCTGGCATGGTGGTCGGCCAGTGGGCCGGGAACAAACCAATCCGTGGGAGAGGGGGGTTCAACATGCAGGTGGTGTCAGTGGGAGCAGGGAAAGGGTGAGTCATACCCCTGTGATATGGAACAATATGGGGATAATATGGAACAATAAGGTGTAAATATGGAATGATATGGAACAATTTGGTGATAATATGGAACAATATAGGGATAATATTGAATAATATGGAACAATATGGGGATAATATGGAACAATATAGGGATAATATTGAATAATATGGAACAACATGGAACAATATGGTGTAAATATGAAATGATATGGAACAATATGGGGATAATATGGAATTATTAAGCAATATATCACGACAGGCCGTGGTATATGCTTATTATACCACAGCTAAGGAGCGTTGTTCGGCCCGACGCGAAGCGGAGGGACAACCCCCCATATACCACGGACTGGAGTGATATATTGCTTTTATAAAACGGTTACCAATAATGACGATATGAAAGAGGGATACACAATCAATTGCATGTAGTTTTATTCAACCAGAAATACATATTATCCAATAAAATAGCCTCACTGTGAAAAAAATAGTCCCACCTCTCCAGACTTTAGCTCCTAGTTAGCTCTGCATCTCGTCTTTTCCTACGCTTTTTTTTTCAGGTGAAAGTCACTGCTCAATCCACTCTACCATTGTTAACCCTCCCCAGAGGTGAAAGTTCACCTTAAACATGTGAATTCAACTACTTTAGTCCGTTTTTTAACATCGTAAAAACATCAACTGTCTTTTGCTACGGACTGCAACAGTCCGTTGTCATGGATACATGACAACAACTTCCATTCATACCAGTCATACATGCCTGATGCGGTGTGATAGCTTACGCTGTGATAAGGCTTTAGAATAGGTTAAGAACCAATCAGATCGCCGGATTTCACCTTTCCGTTTTATAATTGGGTGATAATATGGAATAATATGAACAATATGGACTAATGGGGTGTAAATATGGATCAATATGTGGACTGTGTGTGTTCCTAACGGTGTGTGTGTCCTCAGCAGGGGTAAAGATGTTCCTGGTAAAGCGAGAGGAGGGAAGAAGGTTTCTGCCAACAGAACACAGGTAACAACCATCACAACCCCCCCCCCCCTCCCCGTCCCTCCTTTCCTCCCTTCCTCGCCCCTGTCTCTCTAACTCCTCCTGCTCCTCTTATGTCTTCCAGACGTCGTCCTCCCCCCCCGCCAGCAGCCCCCCCAAGCCGTCGGAGGAGGAGGCCGTGTCGCTGCCGGACGTCGCCGTCGCCACGCAGCAGCTGAACGGCGGCGCCGCCTCGGCCCCCGCCGCCATCGGCCAGTCCTCCTCCTTGGAGCTGGCCCCCCTGGCCCAGCCAATCCCGTGTGCCTTAGCCAGCAGAGACAACCAATCAGAGGAGGGGGTGGTGGAGGAGGAGGTGGAGGTGGAGGTGCCACCCCCCCCCCTGTTGCCTTGACGACTGCCCGTCAGACGGAGCGCTACAGAAGGAGGAGTGAAGGCGTCCTTCCCAGGATGCACTGCTCTGAGAGAGTTATCTGTGTTCGACTGCCTTCCCCTGTTTTGTAGCCCCCAACCACCCCCCCACCGCCCCTCCACCCCTTCACCCCCCCAAACAGCCAATCACGTGGAGCAGCGAGGCCCCGCCCCCCGCTCCCTGTGATTGGCTCACACAGTTCGCTGTCGCTCCCTCTTCAGTTCCATCTGGTTTTACATTAATGTATGAAGAAGGTTTTCTCCATGAGTCTGTAAGCGCCCCCCCCCCACCTCCAAAAGCCTAAATGCCCCCCTCCCCCCTGCACTCAAAGTAAAAATAAGCTTGAAGCCCCACCCCCGTCGCCATGACGACCCTCCATTCTGAACGAGCCCCCCCCCCCCACCCTTCCTTTACGTCAGTCTAAGTTTATTACTTCGTGTTGGACGTTAGAATCTCTGCACACAGACGTCGTTGTCACGGTGACAGATTGGATGTGGTTTCCGTGGTTACAGCATCACCACCACCTAGCTAGGCCTGGTCGCCATGGCTCGGCGGCTGTTTTTGTGGTTGTGGTTGTTGTTGTTGTTGTTGATGTTGATCAGGGTTCCCACGCGTTCTTGAAAATCTGGAAAACCTGGAAAATGGTTGACCAATTTTCCAGTCATGAAAAACACATGGAAAATTAGAAGAAAAAAAAGTCAAATGTCCTGGAAAAGCTTGAGTTGTCCGAGCTCTATTTGACTTTTTCAGCCCCTGCTAAGGATTTTGTTTCCAAAAACCCCCCCAAAAATACATGTTTGTGCTGTTCTATGATAAATTTGTCATAATTTCTTAGGATTTAAGAGATTATTTCATAAATTAGAGCCATAGACTGCACACCTTTAAATCATATTTCTGGGAGAGAGATCATTAACATGTCTAGTCTGGCAACGACTGGTAGACCTCGGCTCAATCCAGGGGGCGGGATGAAGGCTGTCTTTCAAACTGCCTCTGCACCAATAGGGTAGCGCTACGACCAATCAGAGCAAAGAGCAGGATGACGTTAGCCTGACAAGCCAATTAAAATGTATGTCGCCATCGCGTTAAACCCGCCCAACGACTCTCTAAACAGATAGAGCACTGTGATTGGTGAACACAAACGGTGTTTTGAGACTCAAAAAGTTCCTATGGCTCGTCTCTAGACCCACCGGTGCGTCTAGATTTCTAGGCTACAAATGTCCTGGAAAAGCTTGAGTTGTCCTGAAAAATGATTTATCACATCATGATATCAGCTGCCAGAGCTCGATTTGACTTTTTCAGGCCCTGCTAAGGATTTTGTTTCCAAAAAAAAACCCCAAAATACATGTTTGTGCTGTTCTATGATAAATTTGTCATCATTTTTTAGGATTTAAGAGATTATTTCATAAATTAGAGCCATAGACTGCACACCTTTAAATCATATTTCTGGGTGAGAGAATGAGAGAGAGGAATAAACATAGAAACAAACTGAATTAAATGTACAAAATAAGGTATCATTGACGAAAAGACTTCTCCAAAGCAAGAATGGGACGGAATAAAAACTAATGTGAAAATGTCCTGGAAAACGATTTCAAGAAAAGTGGGAACCCTGTTGTTGTTGTTGTTGATACGGTTTGTTGGTTGCCATAGCCGCCGTTCAGAGTGACGCACCGTGACCTCGACCCCCTCCCCACCACCCTACCACCGCCACCGCCACCACTCTTTATGGATTGATTGGTTATTAATCGATCGATCGCCGCAGCACTTCTGCACCGCCATGGTTTTTAGTGTAGCAGAGCCTAGACCCTAACCCCCCCATGAGTGAGTTTATGCACCTTACGCCCTGAAGTATGCAAGAGCCCCCCCCCCCTCGCTCCTCCAAAAACTAAAACAGTGCATTATTGTTACTATTATTATATTATTATTATTAAATCCCCCCCGTCCCCGTCCCCTCGCCCCAAAGCTTTGATTGTATCTTCCCAACAGAAGCACTTAATGTTGTATTTAAATATGATGAATTGAAAACCACCAGCCCCCCCCCCCCGACAGGTGGATTGAGCGTCTGTGACCCCGACCCCCCACCCCAAACCCCCCGACCCCCCCGATCCCCACCGCGCCTGACTAAATCATTAAGACATGTAAACGTTTAAAGGTAGAGATCTATTGCGAGACGTCAGAATGTGAACGGAGTGGTTTCAGACAGAGAAGCACTTTGTTGAAGATGCGGAGCCACTGGACCGTTCAGAGTTAAGGCCAAAAAACACAAAGAGTTAAAGAGTTAAAAGAGACGGAGAGCTGGATGTCGCACGTCCACGCCAGAACTTTGCAATGAAATGAAGCTGCCGGACGCCTCGGTCGTCCCGAAGCCGGTTCGGATCCTAAAGTTATTTCCAAAGTCTATTTTAATACGACCGGCCGCGCCACGGAGCCGCCGCCGCCGCCAGCCGCTGCCGATATATAGATAAATACAGGGGGGTGTGGCCGCAGCGCCGCACTGATCCCCCACGCCATCGAGCAACTGTTGTCATGACAATAGCCCAAACGCCTGAGCCGCCGCCATTGCCGCTGCCGCCCAGGTGTGTCACTTTATAGACCAACAGGAAGCACTTAACGTAACGGCCCTGAAGCGCTCGGCTTCACGGCACGACACGACACGGTTTCATCATCAGAGCACTTAAATGTTTGTAGAGGAGTCGTTTCCCCCTCCCAACCGCCGCCGCCGCCGCCGTCTGATCCGGTCTGATCCGGTCTGAGCGACCGGGAAGCACAGCTGCACCTGTAGTAGAAGCAGCAACCGACAGACAGACGTTGCCTGAGAGACGCTCGCCACGAGCTGCGTCGTCTTCATCTCTATAAACCGACACAACAAAGACACTGAGATGAGCTCATTCTTTAAAAAACAAACCAACAAACAAACAAACAAACAAACAAGGCACGTCAACAAGAAGCACCTTATTCCCTCACTCTGTTGACGACTTGTCGCTCCGTCGTGCGCCACAGAATTGACACGGAAACGAAAAACAAAAAGCGCCGTTTGAAGGACAAAAACCCTGACTTTCTATGTAAGTGTTAATGTAGTCGCGTCAGACTTCCCCCTCTTGTTATGAACTCAACACGTTACAGTGAAACGCCGACAGTCGGAAGGCCTGCGCCGGCGTCGCCACGCCGCGATGCCGCCTCGCCGCCGCCGCCGCCGCCACCACGCCGTACATTACCGGTAGGGATTATGAAACAAGACGAGCGCCGTAGGTGTTAATAGGTTTTAAGAGTAGAGAACCAGCGTGGGGCTGAAACACGACTGTAACACACAGCCACCAAGACTTAGGCTAGAGATTATTACTATTATAGCTCCACTGGCCGAAGGACCGAGTCTAGTTCACTAGGAGTCAAATAAATAAATAAATAAACGAATAAATAAATGAATGAATAAATACTGCTTCAACTTTTGACATTAGTACAAATACGTGTATCGCTACCGTACATTGTTAGAAGGCTTTTTCTGCGGCGAGCCAAGAGTGTGATCCAGTTTCTAACGATGCCCTCTCTCGATTCGCTCGCCAGATAAATAACCATCACACACACACACATGCACACGCACACAGGACACACGCACACAGGAAACACACACACACACACACTGTTCAGTTGCGTCTGTTACCAGCAGCGTCTCTTCTCTCTGCTTTTGTGCTGAAGTGAATTTGTGCAGTTTCAGTTCCAGTGGTCGTCAGTTCACCAGAGATCAATTTGGTAACACATTCACCTGACACACACAACACACACATACACACACACACAACAGAGGTTTGCATGGAGAACACACACACACGCAGACAGACACACACTGACACAGACACACACACAGAAACATAGATGTTAAACCCTGAGTTACACAGTAGGTAGTTTGGAAAAAAAAAAAAAGTCAACTCACAACATGATGTAGTTTCCCTCTGTCCTCGTCTGTTTTAGTTCCATAGAGATTTGATCAGTGATTTTTATGCTTGTTACCCTGGAAACCCCCCCTCCACCTCCACCCCCAAACCCCCCCAACCTCACCCCCCCTCCTCCATACACACACATACACACACACACACAAACACACACTTCATCCTCAACCCTCCTCCTCCTCTTCCTCTTCCTCAAACTGTTTCATTCACTTCTTTTCTTTGCCCTCGACTTCCTCATAGGTCACACATACACACAAAAACACACACACAAACACACAGACACATACACAAACAGAGAGACACACACAGATAAGCAAAAACTCACACACGATGCCCATTGATTGTCATGTAAAAGCAGCCACACACATAAACACAGATATTTGACACACAGGGTTAAACCCCCTCCTCCTCCTCCTCTTCCTCCTCTTCCTCTTCCTCCTGTATTTCTGCCCCCAACCCCCCAACTCCCCCTTTTAGCCCGTAGGACCGTTACTATTGGCCGTTTTCTCTTTCTCTCTCTCTTTGGGCTGCCCCGCCCCTTTAATCAACCCAACTAACAGTTAAAAAAAAAAAGTTATAATATTAACGTTGATAATCAGTTTCTGTATGTATCTAGCCAGAGTCTGGAAAAAAATCAGAAAAAAAATCAAAACTGTTTTATTCAATTGTGCAAATGTGTTTTTTCTTACTATTTTTAATGTTATTACATCTTCTAATCTAATCCTTCTACCATCGCTTCAGTTAGTACTGAACTACGCTTAGCCAACCTAGAGATTTGAACTGTAATGATCGCGATTTTCCTTACCTGTATTTTATATGGCATCTTTAGACCACTTCACCATTTATGATGTACCTAAGTAAATATTGCCCGATTTCTTTTTTTTTTTCCTTCTTTTTTTTTTGAATTGAGAAGTCGTTTGTCTGCACTATGTTTGATTCTCATATTATTATTATTATTATCTCCCTGGAAACGAGTTCGTACGTTCGTTCGTTCGTTCGTTCGTGGTCGACTCATTATAATTATTATCAATCGAAGCTGAACTCTGCGCCCTTGCACAAAGCAGCGAAACATCTCCTGTTGTTGAACACCTGAGAACCAAAGTGCACCTATCACCCCCCCACCCACAAATACCCCCCTCCTCTAGCCCCCCTGCCCCCCACCCCACCCCCCCACCCTCCTCCTGCCCCCAGTGACAGGTTTTCTGATGAGTTACGATGATAAATATAACGACAGCACAGCACGCGTGATTTCTTTTTTTCTTTCTTTTTTTTTTTTTTCTGTGACAGGTGTGTCCCAGTGTGTTGACACTGTGGTTGCCGTGGAGACGCAGACAGACAGACAGACAGACAGACAGACAGACAGACAGGGAGTTACCCAGGTGTGTGGTCAGTCAGTCAGTGTGTGGACAGTCAGTTTGTCTTTTATTCAGAGGCATTGTGGGTAGATTTACGGCTCCACCTCCTCCTCCTCGCCCTCGTCGTCGTTATCGACTGTTGACATGACGACACCTGACACACACACAGACACAGACACACACACGCACGCTGGGGGTTTGACGTCCTCTGTCTCTCACATGATGTGTTACGATAGATATGAACTGTTGTGTGTCCTCAGACTGTGAGCGGGCACGGAGGCTGCAGTAGCTGAGCTTCTCCTCACGCGTTCTGTCAGAGCTGCAACCGTCAGTCAATCAATCAATCGTCAATAAACCGATCAATCAAAATGTCTGGACCTCGAGTTAAAAAAAAAAAAAAAATCTGAGCTGCAGGAATTTATAACTGATGTTTTTCATCTTATGTGAAACTAAAAAAACAAAGATGATTGGATAAAACAAGGAACATTTTTTTTGTAAATAGTGAAATTCTTCACTATTTCTTTTTATTAAAAAGTAGGTGCAGATCAACATATGTCTGTTATATGTCATGTATACATGTACGAAGACATTAACCAAGAAATAAATCACAAAAACAAGAAATAAATGAATAAATAACAGTAAATATAAACAGATGTACACACGTATACATGGACTATTAGTCAAAATTCGTATCGTTACTGTGTACGATTGGAGGACATGAGTCATAATTAAAACAATAAAGAATAAATATCTCTACATTTCTCAACATGCTAAATATTTCAGATAAATACATGAAGATACAAAATAATAATAACAAAGAGTTGAATCATAGCCAGAGCTTCACTGTTTTAAATATTGACGTTGAATGAATTGAGAACTGAGTCTGCAGCTCTGACACGCTGCTGCGACCGTCCTGAGGAAAAGTTCAGCTCTCGGTTTAAACGACGAGTTGTCAGACACATTAAAGCACTTTGCCTCCGTGCCTGCGAGGAATACAATACAAATGGGAGCAGATGTTGTTGTTATTGTTGTGTTGTAGTTGTTGTGTTGTTGTAGAAGCTGAACAGTATTAATACTAATGTCTGTCATACAGAACGTGGAGAGGAGAGGAGGAGGAGGAGGCGTCATCTGTTTTCTACTCTCACAGCTTCTTGTCCGGTTTGAATAAAGCTCCCTTATTCTGTCTGTCTCTCTCTACACTGCCACTCCCCCCCTCTTCAACAGCCCCCCAGCTCCAGTATAACCCCCCCTCACCCCCCCTCCTGTGGGCCATTTCCTGTCACGTTGGTCAAACGCCCTCAGCAACATGTGAACCAGTGCATGTACCAATAAGGCCGCCGCCACCAACACCCCCCAAAAAACTACCTGTGCAGCAAAAAAAAAGGGTTAAAATTTATCCATAATATTATTGTTATAGAAATATTATCATCATCATTATTGCTGTTATAATTATGGTTGGTATAATTTGTCATCATTGTTAGCATTATGGAAGCACCAGACTGTTTGTGGAGAGACGAGAAAAGAAAGCTTTTTGTTTTTTTTAATTTGTCTGGCTGTTGGTGGTCTGATCTCACAGAGGGAGGGGAGGAAAGGTTCAGAAAGAGACAAAGATGGCAGTCATGTTTGTACTGGTTGGGAAATGACTTACAGTGCTGAAATAAAATTTATTCTTTTAGTAAAAAAAAAGTGTACAGGGTGTCCAGTGTGGTGATTTATTTATTTTTTTACATTCACTTTGATTTTGTAACGTCATGTCGATGCGAAACAACCACAAACTGATTCAAACTGAGCTCAGATGGACAGAAAACAACCAGAGAACACATGATAAATGATCTAAAAAGAAATTTAAACACATGTGGCCCCTCATGTCTGTGCTCAGGGGCCAGTCCTGTTGTTCAGTTCAGTTCAGTTCAGTTCAGTTTATTCGATCAGCATTTTACCCCCCCTTCTCCACAGGTAAACTTTACTAAATGTACACAAGTGCTTACTGTACATGTGATGAGGGGTGCTGATCGAAAAGGTGTAGGCTGAAGCCTAGGCTTATTATGCCTACCCTTTTTACCAAAACAAAAAAAGAGGTAAAGAGAGAGAAAAAACAAAAACAAAAAAACAACAATCAATCCAGAAACTATTTCAACAAGGCAACTTTTACATTAGAGTTTAAATCAAACAAGCATTTGGCGCTCATAACAAATCTATATATTCTTTAAGTACCTTGGATTTAAACATTTTCTTGAAAATAGAAATCGAGCTACACATTCTTAATTCCTCATCATAACTGTTCCACAAATTGACACCTCTGACGGAAACACAACGCTGTTTTATATTAGTTCGTATTTTTGGTCTTTTATAGACACCTAATCCTCTCAATTCATAACGACTCTCTCGAGTTTCAAACAGCCTCTGAGTACTGCAACAAAACATATGGTTATGCACTTTAAACATAATTAGAGCCATTTGCACTTTAAACATAATTAGAGCCATTTTGTCATCATTGGCATAATTTTTTTGGAAAAAACAAACAGATGTGGCAGGAAACAAGTGTGCAATGATATTAAAATGATAGAGATGTGATTAAAAAAAGAGAAAATAACACACACATCTCTCACCCCTCTCCATTCTGACACATATCTCCAGAGATTCTCAACCATGATGTATTTATTAATTTATTTAAATATATATGCGTTTTTTTTGTTTGTTTTTTTACCTAACCTTGCTGCTCTACCTGCTTTTTTAAATTGCCCCTTGGGGACAAATAAAGTTCTTTGAATTTGAATAACAATCAATTAAATAACTACATAATGTATTATCAATTAATTAATAATAATAAAAACATTAATTTCAGTTGATAAACTTGTCAGAATTGAGCTTTTACTTCTTATATTTGCAGTGACGATGCTTTTATTTTGAAAAACCTTCCTCCTCGTCTCTCTTCTGTGATTCGCTCTGTGGCTGAAATCTCGTTCCGGGTGCGGAACTCTCGCGAGATCTCAGCTCAGCTCAGCCTGCTTGCTTGCTGCTCCACCAGCCAGGAGGAGGAAAGATGGCGAGGCTGAGAGCGGAGCGGAGCCACCTGGGCGGGCTGAGGCCGGAGGAGGAAGACGGTTCCCCGGACACACACAGGCCGATCCACCGGGGAGAGGAGGAGGAGGAGGAGGAGGAGGAGGAGGAGAGAGGGAGACAACACCCGGATGTGACATCATCCGGACCAGAAGAGGAGAACCGCTCACAGCTGAACCCGGAGGAGGAGGAGAGAGGAGGAGGTGAGGAGCAGTGGAGGTGAGGAGGAGGAGCAGAGAGGAGAAACCGTCATCTGGCCGCTGGATCTCTCCTCTCTGCCTCTGTATGAAGTCACAGGCGTGACGTCAGAGACACGGAGGGGCGCGTGCTCAGGTGTGTTAGCCTGTTTTAGCCTCACCTGGCTGCAGGCTGCTGTGACGTCACTGCTGTGGTCATACATGTGTGTGTGTGTGTGTGTGTGTTCAGTCCATCACCTCCTCCTGCTCCTTGTTGCCCTGGAGATCCACCGAGGAGGAGGAAGAGGAAGAAGAGGAGGCTGCTGCTGCTCCGTCCTCAGACCCGTCTCCTGCTCCTCTGCCCAGGAGATCCAGGTGGGAGGAGGAGGAGGAGGAATAGAGAGGAGGAGCAGAGAGGAGGAGTAGAGAGTGTGTCTGTGTGATGAGGTAGTAGTTTGTATAGTTGAGGTCACACCAGATCTGGGAGGTAACTATACAACCTACTGTCTTTCTCACGGACACCACAGCTGCAACTGAAGACCAGAGGACCACAACAACATCTGTCTCACCTGCTCATAACCTGGTCTAACCCTCACCTAAACCAGACCGTTACCATAGTAACCTGAGGTCAGTGCAGCCCAGTTAAAGGGACAAGTTCAACATAATTTAGTCAGATCCTCCTCTCACCATAATCCCTATAGTCGTAGCAGTAGGTTAATCACCTTTAATGATCGGGTGTTGCATGTTGTTTTGAGATCGGCGGGGCAGAGCCGTGAGCTGCTCAGTGAACACAATGGAGGACCTCATCCTCTGCTCCAGAGAGGGACGGCCTTGACCGCCGGACAGCAGCTCTCTGCTCCCTGTCAAGAGCCCGGTCGGGATACGGTGCAACAGGAGAACAGGAGCCAAGCAGCACCTGAGGAAGACGAGGATGAGCTGCTGAACGATGAGCGTGAGAGTGTGATGATTTCTTTCCAAAAAATAAACGGTCTGAGATATTTTGGACATTACCACTGCACTGCTCGACTGTTTATTTTTGTAAAGAAATCATCACAACAAGGAAAAAGTGTTAGTTTCTGTGGCGGGGAGAGCAGGCGCTCTGCGACCGGATAGTAATGTCTTTCCAGGATGTTTCAGAGTTCGGCTATCTGAGGTGAGTGGCTACATGCAAAAACACAAAGTTTATACTGTTTATACTGTACACTATATGAGTTCAGTGGTGTCTCTAAGGATTCCAGTCATGTACCATGGATATTTGATTGTTATCTGAGTGTTTGTTGTGGTTGAAAGAATTGCCCCCATGGGTTAGCGTTGTCGCTATCCCTAGCGCCGGGTAGCCATGGTGTAACTCTGGTTTGCCTGCATCAATTTTGGTTGTGTTTTTTGCTCCAACCAACACTGGGTGACCATCAGGACAACGATTTAGGGGTCAAAAATGACCGGAATTCTCCTTTAAAGGGACATCGAGGAGTTTTGGAAAGCAAAGTGTTCTCATACTACATTTACCATGAGCCTCCGCGCGCACGGTGAAATTCTTGGACCGGCGCAAGACGGCCGTCCTGCCAAGAATGTTTTCATTCATCAACAATGAAAGTCAGAGGTTTGAAGACGATCAGATACCGTCGTAGTTCCGACCATAAACGGCGATTCGGCGGCGTTATTCCCATGACCCGCCGGGCAGCGTCTGCAAAACCGAAAGTAAGGAAACGCTGGTCGGCTCGCCCAGCATTTCCACCACTAATAATAATAATAACAAAATAACGATAGAGACAAAACGATATATTTATCGAAAATGGGCCCATTAACAAGTGTGGGTAACGTAGATTCATCCACATTAACGTGAGACTTTTTTATAACCAAATAGAAACTCCTCGTTGTCCCTTTAAGTGAACACCTGAGTGTAGCAGTCGACTGTAGGGATTATGGTGAGAGGAGAATTTGACTAAATGTTGAACTGTCCCTTTAAGACTCAGACTCTCAGGTGGAACCAGGTAAATCCTCCCTCGCACAGCGACGACACACCTACACAGTAAAGTGTGGTGTGGTGTTGTGTTGTCGTGGGTGTGAGATGTTACACCCCCTGATCTGGAGATACAACCATACGACTCCCTGCCTTCCTCAACGTGCCAGCCTGATGATGCTCATCACCTCATGCTCATTATCTTAATTTTTTTTAGCAGGGTATGTCATTGGCTTTATGATAACAAGCTCACTGTCAATAAGAAAAAGACACGTCACAATCAGAACATTTTTGCGTAACATTGCAGCGAGAGGAAATTGAGATGATAAATGATTTTAAATATTTTGGGTGTAGCTCTGGATTCCAGACTCAAGTTTGACAAACAACAAAATTAAATTGCTTCAAACTAATTAGACATCATATACCAACCAAAGCTTTATTATATATATGCATGCCATGATTTTTTCTCATATGTCGTATTGTGTTACAGTGTGGAGTCAGGCCTCTCCGACTACAATTAAGTTAATTGCTGTATAACCAAACCTTAAAAAATAATGGTGGCATCACTGTCACATTTTGAAGCAGTATAATTTGATTAGTTTTGATAATGTCCTAAAATTTTCCTCTGTCAAACTGGTTTTGAGCTGTTTGCATTTTTAATGGGTCATGACTTGTAATGATTTTAGACGTATTGTACATTTTATTGTATTGTTATGTAATTTTCATGTCTTTCTTCTTACCTTCTTTCTTCTCCTAAAAGCCTAACTAGGGACGAGAGTTGGAAACTAGCATTAGCTTTAATCTCTGTATGCAGAACATCAGTCACATTGACCTGTTTGTAACGAGTGGAAGTGTTACTATGTTAACCTGCATTGTCCCTATCAAATAAACTAAATTAAATTAAATTAAACCAGGTCAAAGTCAAAATATCTTTAATATGCTTCATGACAGACACCTGACACTGTGCATGCTTCTTATGTTTCTGCTGTTGCTCTGCATGACAGTGCAGTGTTTAATAATGTTTGTTGTCTACTGTACGTTGTCCTTGTTTATATTTTATTTACATTTTTATCTCATTTCATCATGTGCATGTGCTACTGGACCTCTTCCCTCTTATATTCTGGTTTAGGGTGACACTGTAACATCTGTCCAGGGATTATTACACGACGTGCACTGTGCTAAATAAACTAATAAATGATAAATAAAATAATTGTAACCAAACATAAGAATGATTCATGACTGTGTGAACTGTTTGACTGCATTTCACATCTGTTTATGCTCCAGTCTCAACAAATTCATAATAAACATTTAGATTTACTTTCATGTAGTTTCATTATAGAAGAGTTGCAACCACCAGTTATTAATTATCAATGCTCAATAAGAAAATGTCTGTATTTTTTCCCCAACATTTTATAGATAAATGGCTAATCGTTTATTTGAGAATGAAAATAGTTTTTCGTCGCAGACCTACCAGAGATTTTTTTTAAATTATATTTTTCTTTAAATCACAGGAACCTGGGCTTTAATATTAATGACAACGTCTCTGTAACTAAATGATCAACAAATATATAAACTGATTAATCAATAATAATCCTGATATATTATTAGAATCTGCTCTAAAAATCAGAGGATTTAGAATTTTGAATGTTTTATTTTTGAAGCACATGATTAAAAATAAATGATTTATCTTGAATAAAGTTTTTGTTTTTTATTTTTTTTAATCGGACTTTATTGATCTTGTCTCAGTTGTTAAAACTGTTAAAACTTTGACAGCCCATAATATGCAGCATCAGTCGTTCCCCTGGTCTGACCTTGTTGAGCTGCACGGCTGCTCTCATTGGTCAGACTCGCTCATATCCATACTGCCAATATTCAGCCAATGGCAAGAGGGGGCGTTCCCCGATCCCTGCCTCTGATTGGTCGGATCAGAGCCGTGAGGGGGCGTGGCTTACGCGCCTCTCCACGCTGCGACCAAAGAGGCTGAAAATGACAGAGCTCTCACTCTGACGGTGAATCAGACGCTGATTCATAACGAATAGCTACATGTTGTGTATTAATGATTGTGTATCTCTATATTGTATTGTTTTGTCTTTGCTACTTGAGTTTGTTACTAACAGTAACTATTACTAGCATGTTCCTCAGTAATAGTTACTGATGTTTACCTGTGGATAGATCACCTTTATGTCCCATGTGAACACATCCAAGGTATTTGACCATTGACCTTTAAGCTTTCCTCCATGTCCTTGTCCAGTTTGAAGATCAGTGTCTGTGGTGAAACTTTACAGAGGTAAGAACTGTTGTAACTACGCCATGCAGTGAAGGTCATGATGCATGTAGCTAAATATTATACTAAATTAATATATCAGTGGCCTAATACTATCTATGAAATTACATAATAATTACCCACCAATCTCACTGTTCCTTCTACAGTGCTACTGCCTACAATATGATTCTTATTATTATAATAATTTCTGTTGGCAGAAACTATGGAATAACTACTGAATTAATAGATGATGAAGTAGTGGCCAGTTAAAAAACAGTCACACGCTTTGGCCTCACAGAGAAACTCATTGGTGTCTTTGAGTTTATCTGTAAACATCCACATTCATGAGTGAAAGATTTAGTCATTAAATATAATGAATTCTGAAATATCTAGAGTTATAGACCTTTTCAGAGAGTATAAACAAATACAGGTGTTACCAAGGATACTAATTAAGGCTCCATTCCATTTAGTGTACCAGAGCGTTTTCTAATGAGCCACACCTGTCTTTGTTTATACTCTCTGAAAAGGTCTATAGAGGATTTTTATTTTCATCCAGGATGCTGAATTATTTTTAATTTCTAAAATAATAGCCTATAAAATGTTGGCTGCACCAAGGTAAAATAGTTCATGTCATTATTGTTTTTGGATTAATAATAATAATACAACAGTATTAGTGTTATAAACAAATAAATACGAATCGTGTTAGCTTCTGGTAAATCACGGTTGCGTAAAAGCGCGTTAGTTTTTCCGACATAGTGACTCCTCTCGACCAAACACACGATCTCCGCTGTGACGTCAGGTCCGAACCAACATGGCGAACATTCGGTGTGTCAAGGTGAGGAGAGAAAAGAAAAGAAAAGAAATTAAATGATGTGTGTGTGTGTTTGTTTACTCTGTTGTTACTGTGTGTGTGTGTGCGCGCTGTGTGTGGTCGGGCACGAGCCTGTGTTGTGTTGTGTGTGTGTTTCTTCCTCGCTCGGTTGTTGTTCTCAAGTTTGATCAACGTGAACAATCAATGGGTCCTCACAGGCTTCCGTCCGCCCGACCCTCACACCGAGGCCGCGGTCGTCTGTCTGTCTGTCTATCTATCTATCTATCTATCTATCTATCTATCTATCTATCTATCTATCTATCTATCTATCTATCTATCTATCTATCTATCTATCTATCTATCTATCTATCTATCTATCTATCTATCAGGACTAAACTCACCGACACAAGCACGTCAGTCTGACTTAAATCTAACTTAAAGGGACAGTTCAACATTTAGTCAGATCCTCCTCTCACCATAAACCCTGTAGTCACAGCAGTATAGGTTCATTACCTTTAATTATCGGTGCATGTTGTTTTGAGATCGGCGGGGCAGAGACGTGAGCTGCTCAGTGAACACAATGGAGGTGAACGGTACAGGTCAACCTGTCCCTCATCAAACTCATCAAATACACAATCCAACAACTCCACAATGCTCTGGTGGACAAGTTGTGACCTGCACATTCACCACGCTATGAGATAATCATGTAACATTAGAGACAGAGTTGTTTTAGAGGCAAATGCAGCCGCTGAACACACTGTCACGTGTCGTTTAATACACGATACACGCATTAGGGCTTCGACACCAACAGAATTCAAATTATGTTAAAGGGATAGTTAACCCAAAATTGAAATTTCACTCATTATCTACTCACCCTCATGTGGACTAAGGGCTGGGAGAAGTTTCAGAGTCCTCCGTGGCTTCGGCGTAGCAGTGCATGTTAATATAACGGTTGCAAATGGATACCAACTGTCTTCGTAACAAAAAGACACACCAAAAAAACATCCAAATACCTCCATGCTGCTCGTATGTAATGTCCGTCTTGTATTGAAGCCCCGAAATGCGAAATCGTCCTGAAAAAAATTAAATAAGTCTATTTTTCAAGCTTGTTTGTAGCGGAAGCTCCTCTTCCCGGTTCATCCAATTATGACGAACCGGGAAGAGGACGGACCCTCGTTCGTCCAAATTGGACATGCACTGCTACGCCAAGACCCCCCGTAACTCAGAGAAGCCACGGAGGACTCTGAAACTTCTCCCAGCCCTTCCAAATTGGATGAACCGGGAAGAGGAGCTTCTGCTACAAACAAGCTTGAAATATAGACTTATTTAATTTTTTTCTGGACAATTTCGCATTTCGGGGCTTCAATACAAGACGGACATTACATACAAGCAGCATGGACGTATTTGGATGTTTTTTGGTGTGTCTTTTTGTTACGAAGACAGTTGGTATCCATTTGCAACCGTTATATGGACATGCACTGCTATGCCGAGACCCCCTGTAACTCAGAGAAGCCACAGAGGACATGAAATTTCAATTTTGGGTGAACTATCCCTTTAAATCCCTTTTTTTTTTTTTTGTGACGCGGCGATACACACATTTTTTTTTGCGATGCAATCATCGTGTCGTATCTTCATCTTTTTCAAATGCGATGAACGCGATTTTGATGCTCAAGTTTTGACGCGTGACCAGTTTGTGTAAATTTCGGTCATCGCTGTCAAAGCTGTACAAATATTTTTCAATTTAAGACGATGTATAAACAAAAAGTAGGGAAATTATATTAAATATGTCATGAAAAAGACTAGTTATGTATTTTGATTGGTAGGCTATATTGTTGCTGAAAACTCATTCATTACTTAACTATTAACTTAACTATTATTATTATTTTATTAAAGTATGAAACACAAAGATGAAAATGTCTGTTCCTGTTTTCTAAACCTCCAAAGAGACAAAACCAAAACAGATATTTAATGTTTTATCATGAGACACACGTTCTGCTGATCTCTGACCAGTTGGTTTCCATCCGTCTGTCTCAGTGACCCTGGTTCTTCCCTCTTTTTAATCCTTTATTTTATTCCCTGTGTTTCCTGCTCCATCCCTCCCTCCCTCCTCCCATCCCTGTGTGTGTGTGTTGCTAGGGAATGGTTGGCCTGGTGACGGGCGGGGCGTCCGGTCTGGGCCGCGCCACCGTGGAGCGTCTGGTTCAGAGCGGAGCGTCGGCCGTCATCCTGGACCTGCCCAGCTCCGACGGCCCGGCGCTGGCGGCCGGACTGGGAGAGCGCTGCGCCTTCGCTCCGGCAGACGTGAGTGTAGAGGACACACACACACACACACACACACACACACACACACACACACACACACACACACACAGTAGATCCACGTGGATGCTTGTCGCCATGGTGACAGAGCTCATCATAACGGTAAATGTGAACTCCAGTTGCTGCAGTGAATGAAGATCAGGGGTCGAATTTCAGGCAGGCAGGAAAGACGAAGGGAACGATGGGAGGAAAGAAGGAAGGGAAAAAGGAAGGAAAGATAGATGGAGGGAAGGAACAGATTGGGTCAAAAAAGAAGGGAGAAGTAGGGACAAAGGGAAGGGAGGAAGGGAGGGAGGCAAAAAGGATTGTGGAAAGAAGGAAGGGAAAAGGGAAGGAAAGAAAGATGGAGGGAGGGAACAGACCAGGTCAACTGGATCAAAAGAGGAAGGAAGGAAGGAAGGGAAAAAGGATTGTTGAAAGAAGGAAGGGAGAAAGGAAGGAAGGAAAGAAGGAAGGATGGAGGAAGTGAACAGATTGGGTCAATTTGACCCAGAAGGACAACAGGAGGTTTAACGGGAATATATGGGATTTAACGAGAATAATCGGGAATATATAGGAATAAACGGGAAATAAATCCGAAATTTTACTTTTTGAGTGGGTGGGCGGATGGGGGGTGGGGTGTACTCAAAAACATTCATGTTTTTGTTGTTCAATAAAAGAATTGATTGTTTATACAATAATTAAAACTGTTGACATGTCATGTTTTCTAATTGTATTATTTGCATGGATGTCTGCTTATGACAAAACTAAATATTTACATTTATGTTTGGATATGATATAGTTTGTTTAAATTACCCCCAATTTCCAGCTAATTCCCATAAATTCCCATAATTCCCATGGAAAGTTTCCAATTTGGAATATTTCAAAAATTCCCCATCTTAACTTCCCAAGTTAACTTCACATGGAAAGTTTCTGGAAATTTTACTGGAAATTTTCCGCCCCTTTGCAACCCTAGTTATGAGTAAAAAGTTTCTTGACTGAACGCTGCAGTTTGCGTATCCGTTGCTGTATGTCTGTTATGTTGTTTGTCTTCGCATCTCACAATAAAGTTTTAAACCGGTGGTGTCGTCTCCTAGGTGACGTCGGAGGCAGATGTGCAGGCAGCTGTGTCTCTGGCCAGAGAGAAGTTCGGGCGCTTGGACCTGGCGGTGAACTGCGCCGGCATCGCTGTGGCCGTCAAGACCTACAACTTCAAGAAGGAGCTTCCTCACAGCCTGGAGGACTTCCAGCGCGTCATCAATGTAGGACGGAGCGACCGACGGACAGACGATGAAGACGACGAGTCCAAACCGGACGCCGCTTCCAGGTTCCATGTGACGTCTCTTGTGTTTGATTCCTGCAGGTGAACATCGCGGGAACCTTCAACGTGATCCGTCTGGCCGTGGGAGAGATGGGGAAGAACGAGCCGGACGCCGACGGACACCGAGGCTGCATCATCAACACGGCCAGCGTGGCGGCGTTTGACGGACAGGTGAGGCGACCAATAGGGCTTCGACACCAACAGAATTCAAATTATGTTAAAGGGATAGTTCACCCAAAATTGAAATTTCACTCATTATCTACTCACCCTCATGTGGACTAAGGGCTGGGAGAAGTTTCAGAGTCCTCCATGGCTTCGGCGTAGCAGTGCATGTTAATATAACGGTTGCAAATGGATACCAACTGTCTTCATAACAAAAACACACACCAAAAAACATCCAAATACCTCCATGCTGCTCGTATGTAATGTCCGTCTTGTATTGAAGCCCCGAAATGCGAAATCGTCCTGAAAAAAATTAAATAAGTCTATTTTTCAAGCTTGTTTGTAGCGGAAGCTTCTTTTCCCGGTTCATCAAATTATGACGAACCGGGAAGAGGACGGACCCTCGTTCGTCCAAATTGGACATGCACTGCTACGCCAAGACCCCCCGTAACTCAGAGAAGCCACGGAGGACTCTGAAACTTCTCCCAGCCCTTCCAAATTGGACGAACCGGGAAGAGGAGCTTCTGCTACAAACAAGCTTGAAATATAGACTTATTTAATTTTTTTCGGGACAATTTCGCATTTCGGGGCTTCAATACAAGACGGACATTACATACGAGCAGCATGGACGTATTTGGATGTTTTTTGGTGTGTCTTTTTGTTACGAAGACAGTTGGTATCCATTTGCAACCGTTATATGGACATGCACTGCTATGCCGAGACCCCCTGTAACTCAGAGAAGCCACGGAGGACATGAAATTTCAATTTTGGGTGAACTATCCCTTTAAATATGAGGTTCAGGTTTAGGTTTATTTATTTAGCACACATTTATATTCGATGTTGCAAGGAGGGAACAAAGCCGATTGACTTGTACATAAGTTCCACCCCTGTCACTAATTACAACAAAACACATTTCTATGGCTAACAAATAAACAGAGAGAAAAAAAGGAGATAAAGTGCATACATAATCAACGTTATATGAGCAAAAATGAGCAGATAGAGAACAAAGTGATCAGTAACAAATAGAGACAATGGAAATAAGGTACAAAAAATTCATAGATTGAAATCATAAAAAAAGACAGAGTACGGATGTGGGATATGGAGACCATTCGAAGGTGGAAACTGACGTTCCAACGTGTTCCTTCTGCAACGACGCTAACGGTGCAGACACACCAAATCCAGCGACGACGTATCTCGACGCAACGGATCACAGAACGCACCGGCGAGTGGGCGGAGCTTCATTTTTGCTCTGCTGGTCACATACGATCTCATTTTACAGCTAAACAATGCACTAAAGTATGTTTCTGAAAACATTTGAGGCGGAAAATGGACAGTGCTGCAGTCACAATATTGACTCACATTTGATCAACACTGCCTCGTTTGATAGTTTGAACGGAGTTTTGCGAGCCGGCCGCATTGCGTTGGACGGACGTCATTTGCATAAAGTACAGGTCGAGTCTACTTTGCGCAAATTCACATACGGCGACTGGTCCGTCAACTGGCCGTGTCTCCCGCTCTCCATAGAGAATGAATGGGATCCGTCGCCGGATTTGGTGTGTCTGCACCGTAAGTAACGTCGTGTGTCGTGACGTTCAGGCAGTAAAGATGTTGATGAAACAAACTGTTTTGTTTAGAGCTGCAGCTTCAGATGTTTTCAGTTTTTTTTTTTTAGCGATCGATCCGCAGACCACTTGTGTGCTGCTCCGTGGAGAGCAATCGGAACGGATCACAGATCAACTGTGATCTGTTGCTCCACTACTTATAGTATTTAGATTTCCCTTCTTGAAGTTTAATATTGAATTGGTAAAACTGAAGTGTGTTGCAAATGTTACATAACAGATTTGGTTGGAATGCCCTTTAGTGCACGTGGGGCGTAATAATAAGCTGCTATGGGTGGATATATAATGAGGTGAATAAAAAAAACACACATTTTTTGTTTTGTTTTGTTTTTCTCTGTTTCATGAATATGTCTGCTATGTACTTTTGATAATTATTGATAACTATTTATTTATTTTCGTTTGTTTGTTGTTTTTGTTTTTCCCTGTAATCACCCTAACCTAATGTTACCCCTAGGACCCGGGACAAGGGTGGGGTCAAGGGGAATGGATAAATGGAATTGTAATGAAATAAAACAAAATAAAAAATTGATCACAAAAAAAAAAAAAAACACACATTAAAAATTTTAATATTACATACATACTGTATATACATAAGAAGCGTTAGAAATTAAAATCTGATTTGGGAGGAAGACTGACAGCCCTAGTGCTGCTGCTCTGTTGACCAGCTGCTGTCTGTGTGTGTGTGCAGGTGGGCCAGGCAGCGTACTCTGCATCTAAAGGCGGCATCGTGGGAATGACGCTGCCTATCGCACGAGACCTGGCGCCGATGGGCATCAGAGTCGTCACCATAGCGCCTGGTGAGTGGTGACGATCACATGACTTTATGAACCATAAACCTTTATTTTATTGATCCTGCTGGTTCAACATGACATGTCCCCATGAGATCAATACAACTACAACAACAGATAGTAGTCAAATCGGATTTAACGGGAAATTCCTCTGTAAGTTCAACCCATGGTCTAAGAGACAGACCAAAAATAAAACCAATCTAGTGATGTGTTTACAGTAAATGCATTGTCTATTAGTTTATCTTGTTACTTGTAGTCGGCCCATATGACATACAGTCAGTTTTTTGAGAATTTTGTTTACTACTTTTAAAAAAATTATTATTAATTTTTTTTTTTTTTTTTTTTACTTAAAAAAAAAATGAATTTGACCACTTTTTTGAGAATTTTTACCACTTTTTTCTAGAAATGTTTAAACGTTTTTGGAGAAATTGTACCATTTTTTTCCCCCCAGAAATGTATCTACAATATTTTCCAAAAATTCATGCCATTGGCCCTAATTTTGAACGTACATTGATTAAAAAAGTAAAGTCTCAGAACAAATATTTGTGTATTTCTGGTGTTTGCTTCAAAATGTTATCCAATGGGGGTACGTGGTCTAAATTGTGTCAGTTTAGGGTCCTTGATGTAAGAAGGTTTGAGAACCACATCGGTTAAACTTAGAGGGGAATATCCCTTTAACTTTGGGACGTTTTCTTGTCATCTAGATAAATATTCTCCGTCTTCCCTCCTCTAGGTCTGTTCTCCACTCCGCTGCTGGCCGGCCTTCCAGAGAAGGTGCGCTCCTTTCTCGCCCGACAGGTGCCCTTCCCCTCCCGCCTGGGAGACCCCGCGGAGTTCGCCCACCTGGTGACATCACTGGCCGAGAACCCGATGATCAACGGCGAGGTCATCAGACTGGACGGGGCCATCCGCATGCAGCCCTGAGACGGACTGGGGGTGTGTGTGTGTGTGAGTGTGTGTGTGTCTGGTATGTTTGTCACAATAAGCTGCGTACAGTTATTACACTGACATCGATCACCAACACCATTATGTGTGTGTCTGTGTGTGTGTGTCTGTCTGTGTGTGTTTGTGAGTACTCTGTGAACTCCACTTTGGTTGTTTTGTAAACAAATGCAGATTCTAATAAAGCTCTGATGGGTTTGATTATCTACTACAAGGTTTCATTCTTAAAGACTTTTAGCGTGTGTGTGTGTGTGTAGCTTATTTAAAACATCAAACTCTTCTTCACAACGGGAACAAACCTATGTTCCCCGGGTCCTAATTTCCCCGTTTTTCCCAAAAAGGGTCCTAGTTTTTCGCCAAAAAGGGTCCTATATTCCCCGTTTTTCTCTAAAAGGGTCCTATGTTCCCCATTTTTCCCAAAAAGGGCCCTATGTTCCCCGTTTTTCCCAAAAAGGGTCCTAGTTTTTCGCCAAAAAGGGTCCTATGTCCCCGTTTTTGTTTTTCTTCAAAAAGGGTCCTATGCTCTGCGTTTTTCGCCAAAAAGGGTCCTATGTTCCCCGTTTTTCCCAAAAAGGGTCCTAGTTTTTTGCCAAAAAGGGTCCTATGTTACCCGTTTTTGTTTTTCTTCAAAAAGGGTCCTATGTTCCCCGCTGTTGCTGGTCGATGGGCTCCCTCTACTCATCTGGACTCTCTCTCTCTATCTGGCCTGTCTAGCCTCTACCTCGGCTTTTTACTAAACTCCTTTCTTCATTGCCTAAACCCAACCAATGGGACAATTAGCCTACACTTCTCACTCAAAGTCACAACTCAACTTCTCACTCAAAAATAGGCAAAAATATGCCAAGTCTGAGGATTCAAGAGTCTGTAGATGATTAAATATTCAACACAAACTGTTTGTGTGTGTTTGTTGGAAGAGAAAACGGGTTTAACCTGAGAGGATGATGGAGGTCGATGGTTCTCTGTTTTTGTTGTTGTTGTTGTGAGACTCCACCACAGGGGGGCAGTGTTGTGTTTACAGTCAGATTGAAACATGAAGCTGAAGCTGCAGGTGACTTCTGTCCTGTGTAAAAAACTGTGGAGGAATGTTTTTTGTTTTTTTTGTGAAGTTTGATTGTGGTAGGAGTATAGGAAAAAAACCTACTCGGGTGTGTTTTGGGCATATTTGATAAGTGTATGGCGCATATTCACATTCATTTTCAAAGAGACTTATAATACAAAAAATGTTACATTTCATGGATACTTTCATTGTCTAAAGTTTCATTGTGACATGAGTAAAGGAAAAACAATAACCCCATTGGGGTGTATTGTTTTCTGGCCTTATTGGCACCATAGACTGTATATAAATCAATCTTGGATTGATGAGAATTAAACATATTTCCCCAACTAGGATTTCTTAGGACTTTTAGTATGTTGTTCTGGACGCGAATTAGTTCTATTTTTGGGTCCAAAATTAGCTAGATTGCCTGGACTAATTAATAAACTGACAGACAACATGAGATCAACCATGAATACATTAAAGGGATAGTTCAACATTTTGGCAAATTGGCCCATTGCCATAATCGCTATAGTCATAGCAGTAGGTTTGTTACCTTTAACTGTCGGTGTAAGCTATTTTTAGAACGGTGGAGCGAAGCAGCAGGCTGCTCAGAGCTACGCTATGGAGGCTAAGGGAATTTCTTGGTTTTCCTCATCAAACTCATCAAATACACAACCCAACAACTACAAAAGGCTGTCGTGGACAAGTTGTGAGCTGCACAATCACCACGCTATGAGATAATAATGGAACGTTACGAGACGGAGTTGTTTTAGAGGGAAATTCATGCAAAACCGCTGATGCGCGTTGCGTTCAGGGACAGTTTTTCAGCAAGCAGACTCTATATTTACCCTGTATTTACCTCGAAAACGGCTCCGTTTCGTAACGTTCCATTATTATCTCATAGCGTGGTGATTGTGCAGCTCACAACTTGTCCACGAAAGCGTTTTGGAGTTTTGGGATTGTGTATTTGATGAGTTTGATGAGGGAAACCAAGAAATTCCTTTAGCCTCCATAGCGTAGCTCTGAGCAGCCTGACGCTCCGCTCCTCCATTCTAAAAATAGCTTACACCGACAAATAAAGGTAACGAACCTACTGCCATGACTATAGCGATTACGGCAATGGGCCAATTTGCCAAAATGTTGAACTATCCCTTTAAATTAAATTTCATAACAATCAACAGCTGGAGACATAATTTGAAAACAATAGTTTGAGCATTTGTTTAAAATGTAGTGACAGTCCATCCAGTTGACCTCAACATGAACATACAAACCTTCACATGAGTTCATCCAGTAGTTGTTAAAATATTTTCCTCTAGACCAAACAAAGTGAATGATTGTGTTTCCTTTGTGTTAATCTAACGTACCTGCTGTGGGTCGACATCAAAGAGGAGTCAGACTCAGACACCTGAGGAGCTGTGTGTCAATCAAAAGAACGACTCAGACTTCAAACGGGAAGCAGCTCCTCCTCTGATCGTCTGCAGGATTTCCCCTCATATCATCCATCCCCTCGTCTCCTTTAGGAGCAGCGGTCCATCGCCTAGCAACCGCAGCCTCACCGATGTTCTCAGGATGTCGTGCACAAGAGGAGGCTGTTTCTCTCTCTCTCTCACACACACACACACACAATGAAATCCAAAAATATTTTAATGTACGTTGCAACAACAACAAAAACACAAAAGCACAAACATGACGTCATGAAACCACTTCATTCAGAAATTACTGCATTTATGTAATCGACACTCATCACCTCACTGCTGCACCAGGATTCCTATTATACTCTCTGTTGGTCTGTGTGTGTGTGTGTGTGTGTGTGTGTGTTATGATCCAGTGGGCGGGGACACACCCAGCCTGCAGCTCATCTTGCCCTACTTTTCTACTTTTCCCTCCAAACCAACGTGCGCAGAGAAACAAACGCTCACCTTCATCGGCTTGCTGAGCACAAGGTGTCGAAGTGAACAAAATGTCCTGGTCCAGTAACACAACAGAGGACTCACACTTTGTGGTTGTTGGTTTATTCTGACTCTGGTAAATATTTAATTTGCTTTTTATCAGTATTAAAGCAGATATCATCGGCACGGCCGTTTCGGCTAATGCTGTGTTCAAGGCAGGCTTTTGAAACCGTAAGTTACAGCTTCAAGTCACAACTACGACTTGGTAGCGTTCCAGGTAACCCGTAGCTCGTGTTTTTACCGTCCTGTTGTCTGTGAAAGTTCCCTATAACGGCCACTCGTAACTTCCGACCCGTGAACTCGTACCAGATCGAACTGGTATGACTTCACAGGAAGGAAAAACACAAAGTATGAGTTTCCTTGAACGCACCATGAGTTAGCAGCCCCCGCCCTTGTCAGGCATCAATTGGTCCTCGTGCTACGTCACCACATTCACGCGCATCCCTTGGCTGCACACACAGCCCTTCATGCCGTTCTCTCCCCTCATTGGATAACACTTGTATCCCACAAGGAAAATTTTCTCCTCGGGTTACAGCAGAGCAGAGTGACGGAGAGACTCGTGTTTAGGCTGAAATACTTCATGTAAGTGATTGCTGACGGAAAATAGGACTATTTAGGACTTATATTAACAAAAACATTCCACTGATATCTGCTTTAAATAAACCTGATGGAGGATTTTCTTCTGTTTTCACTTTGTAATGTCACATTTCAAGGATGTGGGACCTTCAACGTCGGTTTGGTTCAGATTGAAATATCTCAACAATCTGCAGGATGAAGTGTCATGAATGTTCATAGAGACTTTACCCATAATCCTTTGACCTGTTTTGTGCAGTGGTTAGCACTGTCGCCTCACAGCAGAGAGGTCGTGGGTTTGATCCCCAGGCTTTTCTAGCTTGAGTCTTGTTAAAGGGGAATTGCCGTTTTTTGTTTTTTTTTTACAATCTGGACCTTATTTCTAGCATAAAATATGATCATTTCCTCACCCAGATAACTTTGGTGTCATTACGAGTCGTTCCGATGAAATGAGCTCCAGCCGAGAGCCACGTATATCCGTATAATGGAGTCTACAGGGCAGCAGAATGCATCCTCTACATAACACATTATCTGCAGAGAAACTCCTTCATTTCACCAATATTTAGTTATGATAGGCTAGTGCTATTCCCCTCTGAGTCCGGGGTTAGCTGTTATCAACATCCAGGGTCTGTAGGTTGACCTACTGACCTCTGACCTGGATGATGTCATCTCTGAGCGCTGCCCGGCTCATTCTGATAATAATCATTCCGCTTCGGCATTCGGGTCCATTTTTATCTCAACTAGCCGGAGCTTTAGTGAGTCCAGGTTGAGGAGAGGAAGCCTGTGGAAGCTGAACTTCATCCAGCTGCTCATTTTGTTCTGACAAGTCGGAAACACACAGAAACGAACCGTAGCATTAGCGGTAGCAACAAGCCGCACCGCGCGGCGCTCAGAGATGACATCATTCAGGTCAGAGGTCAGTAGGTCAACCTACAGACCCTGGATGTTGATAACAGCTAACCCCGGACTCAGAGGGGAATAGCACTAGCGGGTTTGTTTTTAGCTCCACTGGTCAAATGGAAGCATATAACATCAGTATATTTGTCATGCTCACTGAGTATAGATGTGTTCTGGACTTTATTCACTTCCTGTTTTATTTTGTTAAGCTCTATTTCATCCTTGTTTCACTCCCACTTCCTGTCAAGTTTCCCACCAGTTTTCAGCCACACCTGTTTGCCATCACTAATCATCCACTCAGTACTTATACACCTAGTGTTCCATACCTACCTTGCCAGATTGTCAAGGTTCCTCGGTTCCCAGCTCTCGCACGTTCTTCAAGTGTATGTATACTCGTGTTTGACCTCTTGCCAGTATTTTTGACCCTGCTCTTGCCTTGCCCTGTTTGATACTTTTGCCTGTGGTTTTTGGACCTTTTGGACAGTTTTTGACTCTGCCTTTGTCTAGCCCTTGCTTGTACTTTCGCCCCGTGGACTGCCTATTTGTGAATGACCTCTGCTCGTCCTGTAATAAAGTGTGTGTTTGATCTCTGCACTTGAGTCTCCCAGCCTGTTCGTTACAGTACAATCTGGCCAATGACTGACTCAGCAGGATCAGACCCCATAAGCGCTGCCATACGCAACCAGGGTCAACGTCTTCACCAGCATGAGGAAGTTTTGGAATCCCTCTCCGTAAGCATGCGGCATCTCCAAACACAACAAGGAGGCATGCAATCTTCCCTGGAATCAATGGTGAGTGCATTAGCTAACCAGATGCAGGTGATGCAGGAGAGCATGACAACACTCCCGGTTCCTGTGCTGGAGGCCAACCCTGGAATCCCACCTCCTCACGTGGGCCCTCATACTCCTGAACCACGAGGGATTCAGATCGAGAAGTACGAGGGTAATCCTGCCACCTGTCGCTCATTTCTGGTAAACTGCTCTCTTCTTTTTGAGTTAAATGCTTCCTCCTACTCCTCAGAGAGAGCTAAGGTTGCCACTGTGATCACTCACCTCACAGGCAAGGCTAGAGAGTGGGCAACGGCAGAGTGGGCAAGGCAGTCAGAGGTTTGTCAAAGTTTTTCTGAGTTTTCCATGGCACTTCGTCAGGTTTTTGAGCACTGTACACCTGGTCGTGAGGCAGCCCGAGGACTGCTACAGATCCGTCAGGGAAGATCCAGAGTCTCTGAGTATGCTATAGAATTTCGGACAATGGCTGCTGATAGTGATTGGAATAACTCCTCCCTCTGTGATGCCTTTCTGAGTGGATTGTCTGAGGAGATTAAGGATCTACTGGCTCCCCTTGATATCCCTACAGACCTGAATGCTCTCATTTCCCTTGCTGTCAAGATTGATAACCGGCTGGTGGAGAGGAAGAGGGAGAGATCCCAGCGTGCTACGCATCTCCCAACCTACAGTAGGCAGCAACGAGCGGGTGAGAGATCTCCTGAACTGTCTGTTTCTGGTTCCTCCAGTTCCCCTGTTGCCCCGGAGGAACCCATGCAGCTGGGACGCACTCGTCTATCTCCTGAGGAACGACAGAAGAGGATGTCTGAGGGGCGGTGCATCTATTGTGGGCAACATGGACATTTTCTTGCCCGCTGTCCAGTAAAAGACAGGGCTCAGCAGTAGAAAGGAGGGTACTGGTGAGCCGAACCTTAGCTGGTCCTCCTAACCGACCTCTTACCATGGCTAAACTGTTTACTCCTTCTGTGTCTCTTGAGTTGTCTGTACTCATTGATTCAGGAGCTGATGACAATTTTATGGACATTGACCTGGCCAAACAGCTCATGCTGGATACAGAGCTGTTGCCTCAACCATTAGTCGCTCATGCTCTGGACGGACATCTGCTAAGCCGAGTCACTCACCGTACTCAACCAGTGAAGCTTCAAGTGTCAGGTAACCACTCTGAGACACTTTTTTTCAACCTGATCAATTCTCCTCACATGGCACTTATTCTGGGCTATCCGTGGTTGAAGAAGCACAATCCCCTGGTAGATTGGCAAACGGGTCTCATCTCTAGCTGGGGGGAGCAGTGTTCTGTCTCATGTTTAACTGCTGCTGTTCCTTTCACTGACTCTCCCAAGCCTTCTGTGTTCCCGGACCTCTCTGCTGTTCCCCCAGAGTATTTGGATCTCAAGGAGGTTTTTAATAAAGCCAGAGCCTCCTCCCTGCCGCCGCACCGACCCTATGACTGCGCCATTGAGCTCCTTCCTGGATCCTCGCCTCCCAGGGGTCGGTTATACTCCCTCTCTGCCCCTGAGAAGGAGGTCATGAATGAATACATTCAGAAGTCTTTAGCTGCTGGGCTCATTCGACCATCTTCTTCTCCTGCTGGTGCTGGGTTTTTTTTTGTGCAGAAGAAGGATAAGACCTTGCGCCCCTGTATCGACTATCGAGGCCTTAACGACATTACTGTTAAGAACAGGTACCCCCTTCCTCTCCTCACGTCTGCCTTTGAATCATTACAGGGGGCTACCATCTTTTCCAAGCTGGACCTGCGCAATGCCTACCACCTGGTCAGGATATGGGAGGGCGACGAGTGGAAGACGGCTTTTAACACCCCTAGTGGCCACTATGAATACTTGGTGATGCCTTTTGGTTTAACCAATGCCCCTGCTGTCTTTCAAGCTCTGGTGAATGATGTGCTAAGGGACATGCTCGATCGCTTTGTTTTTGTGTATCTCGATGATATCCTCATCTTCTCCAGGTCTAAGCAGGAGCATGTTAAACATGTACGCCAGGTTCTACGGAGACTTCTGGAGAACCAGCTTTTCGTGAAGGCGGAGAAGTGCGAGTTCCACGTCTCCAAGGTTTCCTTCCTGGGGTCCATTGTGGCTGAGGGTAGTCTTCAGATGGATCCCTCTAAGGTCAGAGCTGTGTCTGAGTGGCCCAGGCCGGAGACAAGGAAACAACTTCAACGTTTTTTGGGTTTTGCAAACTTCTATAGACGTTTTATAAGAAGTTACAGTTCTGTTGCCGCTCCTTTACATGTTCTCACGTCTCCAGGAACCTCTTTCCGCTGGACTCCTGCTGCTGAAGAGGCCTTCCAGCACCTGAAACAGAGGTTTTGTTCAGCTCCCATTCTGACACTCCCTGATCCTAACCAGCAGTTTGTTGTGGAGGTCGATGCATCGGATGTGGGTGTGGGGGCTGTCCTTTCTCAACGCTCCTCTGTCGACAACAAGATTCACCCTTGTGCCTTCTTTTCCAGACGTCTCTCTCCGGCGGAGAGGAATTATAATATTGGGGATCGTGAACTGCTGGCTATAAAACTGGCGCTAGAGGAGTGGAGACAGTGGCTGGAGGGGACCCCACAGCCTTTTCTTGTGTGGACTGATCACAAGAATCTCGAGTACATCCGGACGGCCAAGCGGCTGAACCCAAGACAGGCGAGGTGGTCTCTCTTTTTCAACCGCTTTAATTTTTCTCTCTCTTACCGCCCAGGTTCCAAGAATGCAAAGCCGGATTCCCTGTCTCGTCAGTTTGAGCCCGAGTCTGCTCCACAGACACCAGCTACCATCCTTCCTTCTGCCTGTTTTCTGGGTGCCCTCACATGGGAGATGGAGAGTGAGGTGCGGCAGGCCCTGGATGGGGTTGAGGTCCCGGAGGATTGCCCTGTTGGAAGGTTGTTTGTTCCGCCTCATCTCCGAGGTCGTGTCGTCCAGTGGGCCCACACCTCCAAACTTGCCTGTCACCCAGGAGTGAGCAGGACCATCAGCTTCCTCACTCAGCGGTTCTGGTGGCCCACTATGAGAAGGGAGGTGAGTGAGTTTATTGCTGCCTGTCCAGTCTGTTCACAGAACAAACCCTCCCGTGCGGTGCCTGCAGGACTTCTCCAGCCCCTGCCTGTTCCCAAACGCCCCTGGTCCCATATCTCCCTGGACTTTGTCACAGGATTACCAGTATCCGAAGGTAACTCTGTTGTTCTGACAGTCATCGATCGCTTCTCTAAGATGGCTCACTATATTCCCTTGCCCAAGTTACCCTCTGCCAGGGAAACGGCAGAGGTGGTGTTGTCGAATGTTTTTCGTCTCCATGGTCTTCCCCAGGATGTGGTGTCAGACAGAGGCCCGCAATTCACGTCCCGTTTTTGGAAGGAGTTCTGTTCCCTCATTGGTGCCACAGTCAGTCTGTCCTCAGGGTACCACCCACAGTCCAATGGTCAAACAGAGCGATACAACCAGGAGATGGAGACGGGACTGCGCTGCCTGGCTTCTCAACATCCGACTTCCTGGAGTAAGCAGCTCTTATGGATTGAATATGCCCATAATTCTCTGCCTGTTTCTGCTACAGGGTTGTCCCCGTTCCAGTGTGTGTATGGTTTCCAGCCTCCCATTTTTCCTGAGTTGGAGCACGAGGTTGCAGTCCCTTCGGCTCACGCTCTCGTTCGGCGCTGTCATCTGGCGTGGAGGAGGGCCAGAGCGGTTCTTCTCCAGACGTCCACACTCTACCAGCGCCAAGCCAACCGCCATCGCAGACCAGCTCCTGCCTACCAGCCGGGCCAGAGAGTCTGGCTATCGACCAAGGACCTGCCTCTTCGGGTTGAATCGCGCAAGCTGGCACCTCGCTTCATTGGCCCTTTCCCCATCTCCAGAGTCATCAATCCTGCTGCTGTTCGACTTGGCTTGCCACGTCACATGAGGATCCATCCGACCTTTCATGTCTCCAAGGTCAAGCCTGTGACTGAGTCTCCACTGGTTCCCCCCTCCCAAACCCCTCCTCCCCCCCGTCTTGTTGACGGAGAGCCCACGTATTCAGTTAACCGGTTACTGGCAGTCCGCAAGAGGGGCAGGGGTCGTCAGTATTTGGTTGACTGGGTGGGCTACGGCCCTGAAGAGCGGTCATGGGAGCCATCCAGGAACATCATGGACTCTTCCCTCATTAGGGATTTTCACCAGCGCCATCCGGATCTTCCTGGTCCGTCCGGTGCCGTCCCTTGACGGGGGGGTACTGTCATGCTCACTGAGTATAGATGTGTTCTGGACTTTATTCACTTCCTGTTTTATTTTGTTAAGCTCTATTTCATCCTTGTTTCACTCCCACTTCCTGTCAAGTTTCCCACCAGTTTTCAGCCACACCTGTTTGCCATCACTAATCATCCACTCAGTACTTATACACCTAGTGTTCCATACCTACCTTGCCAGATTGTCAAGGTTCCTCGGTTCCCAGCTCTCGCACGTTCTTCAAGTGTATGTATACTCGTGTTTGACCTCTTGCCAGTATTTTTGACCCTGCTCTTGCCTTGCCCTGTTTGATACTTTTGCCTGTGGTTTTTGGACCTTTTGGACAGTTTTTGACTCTGCCTTTGTCTAGCCCTTGCTTGTACTTTCGCCCCGTGGACTGCCTATTTGTGAATGACCTCTGCTCGTCCTGTAATAAAGTGTGTGTTTGATCTCTGCACTTGAGTCTCCAAGCCTGCTCGTTACAATATTAGCAGCGTGACTCTACTGTTGGTGTTTTTTCTTTTTTCCCTCATTGTTTCACATCCGGGATGATAAACTCTACGTCCTCATGTTGATGTAACATTTAGCCGGTGTGTTTTATCTGAACTCAGCTCCTTTTGCTGCTTTGATGACACATTCACTGTCATCAGTCCAAAAAAAACAACCCTGTGACCTCACATGACCCCCCCCCCCCCCGAGTCACCTCTGACCGTGTTGCTGCAGGATTTGGATTTGCCTCTGGTTTATCTGAATATTTGATACCGGTCCTGCTGCTGACACAGAGGAACAGACTTCCTGAAAAAACTCCTTTCCCTTTGTTTCAGTTCCAGCTGTTCCAGCTGTGACCCCGTCCTCACCCCCCCACACCCCCCCCTCAGGGACCCTGACAGCAGCAGCAGCTTCAGCTTCGGCTCCATGAAGCCTGTGGCTCCGTAAGCAATTAGGCTTAAGCTAACACGATTAACACACAATGGAGCCAAGGTCAATCAAAACTCATAGTCTGTAGATCAGTACAGTATGTTCTTCTCATACTTAATGACAACGAGGTGACAGCGACGTGATCGTCCATTCATGAACACCACAAGACTGTTGTACTTAAAGGGATAGTTCACCCAAAATTCAAATTTCACTCATTATCTACTCACCCTCATGTCAACTAAGGGCTGGGAGAAGTTTCAGAGTCCTCCGTGCCTTCTCTGAGTTACAGCAGGGCTCCGTGCAGCACTGCATGTCCATATGACGGTAGCGAACGGGGCTCAGTTTTCTTCGTCCAAAAAGACACACCAAAAAACATCCAAATACCTCCATACTGCTCGTCTGTAATGTCCCTCTTGTATTGAAGCCCCAACATGAGAAATTGCTCCGAAAAGAAATTAAATAAGTCTATGTTTTAAGCTTGTTTGTAGCGGAAGCTCCCAGTGTTGCTCTGCCAGAATCTCGTGCGATTTGCGGAGCCGAGAACTGGGTGTCAATGCAAATCGCGTGAGATTTTGACACACACATGCAGAGCAGTGAACTGAGACACTGGGAGCTTCCGCTACAAACAAGCTTAAAACATAGACTTATTTAATTTTTTTCTGAACAATTTCTCATGTTGGGGCTTCAATACAAGAGGGACATTACAGACAAGCACTATGGAGGTATTTGGATGTTTTTTGGTGTGTCTTTTTGGACGAAGCAAAGTGAGCTCCGTTTTCAACCGTCATAATATGGACATGCAGTGCTGCACGGAGCCCCGCTGTAACTCAGAGAAGGCACGGAGGACTCTGAAACTTCTCCCAGCCCTTAGTCGACATGAGGGTGAGTAGATAATGAGATAATGAAATTTGAATTTTGGGTGAACTATCCCTTTAAAATCCTTTCAAAGCCTGTGGAGTCTGTGAAGTCTGTTGTCTACTCTTCACAGAGGGGAACGAATGATTATCTAAAACTAGATGAGACTTTACAAAAACAAAGCTCAGGAAATTCACCAGAGTTAGATTAGAGTATCAAAAGCACTCTGTGTGTCTGAAATAAAACTACAGCCTGAGGAGGAGGAGGAGGAGGAGGAGGAGGAGGAGGAGGAGGAGGAGGAGGAGGAGGAGGAGGAGGAGGAGGAGTGAGAAGAACAAACAGCCTGGCTCTTTACAAAAAGTAAGAAAAAAACAAATCCTGCAGGATGAAGCTCACTGATGATGAACATGTCCCATATTTCACTTTTTAAATCCATGCAAACACTGAAAAACCCCAGAAAGTAACTCCTACCACTGCAACAACGCACCATCTAACTATAAATTCCATCCTTTAGCGCCACCATGAGGTTTTTAGTTGTTTATCGTCACATCTTAACAACTGTTGATGAATTAAAACACATTTTGCTGCAGATTATGGCCAATTTGACATTTATTTCAGCCTAAACTATAGTGTAACCAGGTAAATCTAACAGAGTTTGGTTGATTGATTCCACTTGCCACTATGGCAGCCAATCATACTTATGCTGAGTTCAAGACAACTTGGAACTCTGAGTTTCCCAGTTGAAAACTCAGATTTCCGTCTTTAAAACATTCCAGATGCACCCACGTCAGAATAATAACCACAAACATGGCGGACTGGGACAAACTTTTTTCTTGTGGCAAGTTGGAAGAGAATTGCAAAAATGATCAAGTCTGTCTTCTCACTAATTTAAATGAAGAGGAGGAGGGAAAAACAATGTGTAAGTTAGAGTTAGGGTTAGGCATTAAAACATGATGTTTAATAATGTTTATATTTAGCGACCATAGCTTGTAGGCTAAGCTAACATTTGCTGACTTTTCCGTTACGCACTTGTATTGCTGTTTATGTATATTTATTAGCACTTTACAGCGATTGCGCCCCATGAAGCTGTGCAGAGAGATTGCTGTGCATCCGTTCGTTGTGCCTTGTTACATAGTATAACACAACACCACACAACACAGACAATGGTTACACAAAGTTTTCAATTCGTCCATTAAAGCAGATATCAGTGGAATGTTTTTGTTAATATAAGTCCTAAATAGTCCTATTTAACGTCAGCAATCACTTACATGAAGTATTTCAGCCTAAACATGAGTCTCTCCGTCACTCTGCTCTGCTGTAACCCGAGGAGAAAATTTTCCTTGTGGGATACAAGTGTTATCCAATGAGGGGAGAGAACGGCATGAAGGGCTGTGTGTGCAGCCAAGGGATGCGCGTGAATGTGGTGACGTAGCACGAGGACCAATTGATGCCTGACAAGGGCGGGGGCTGCTAACTCATGGTGCGTTCAAGGAAACTCGTACTGTGTGTTTTTCCTTCCTGTGAAGTCATACCAGTTCGATCTGGTACGAGTTCACGGGTCGGAAGTTACGAGTGGCCGTTATAGGGAACTTTCACAGACAACAGGACGGTAAAAACACGAGCTACGGGTTACCTGGAACGCTACCAAGTCGTAGTTGTGACTTGAAGCTGTAACTTACGGTTTCAAAAGCCTGCCTTGAACACAGCATTAGCCGAAACGGCCGTGCCGATGATATCTGCTTTAACTTTATTAATGATATATAACAGATTTTTATCTTTCTGTTGAGCTAAGCTAACTCTTTCCACCTGCTTCTATATTCAGCTTTCTGTCTCTAGTTTCATGTTACAGACAGAGAAAGTGGAATCAGTCGTCTCTGCTTCCAGTAAAATTAAAATTGTAAAAATCCCCCGTAGTTATTTTTGCAGCAGCAGCCGCAGCAGCAGAGGAGCGGATTATGATGATGATGATGATGATGTTGCCGCGAGGCCTCCAACGCCCCGGGAGCAACGCTGCGGGAGCTGCAGCGCGGCACAGCGACCTCTCACTGAGACGTTAGCGGCACAAGCTAATGTGCTGTGGCAGAGATGCTAAATAAGTCAGCAGAGATGTTAGCTTGATTGCAAACAGCTTCTTGTTGCCTAATGGGTGTTGGAGGCTCGGAGAGGTCGAGTGTCAGGGGTCTGCGTTACATGTGACCCACTAACAGAACAAGATGATGATTTATTCAGATATATTACCATCACAACATGAACAACTGCACTCTGCACCTCTCCGGCTAGTGGCGCTTTAAAATTAATTAATGTCGACTCAAAGCTTCAACTAAGAACTTGTTTTATTTATTTTATCTCTTTCAGAGGTAAAATTAAAAAATAATCAGTCGTCTCTTGACCCTTTGATTTTCTCTTGTGACCTTTGTGATGGTGAGGAACCTCTGCTTAAGTCGTATGTAGCACAAACGTAGTAATTAAGTCGCTGGCAACCACAACTTACAGATAATTAGTGACTTAAATCCGTCAAACTGTGAACATCGGATGAAAACCCATTAAACCCTGCTGCATCTGACTTGGTAGGAATTCTCACTACAGCTGCCTGAGTGAATGTTTTCTTGAACAATATACAACTACATTTACCATTAAGCATTTGCTTTCTGAAGCTAAATGAGAATATTGATTGTTTTCTTGTTGATATTATAAATATGAACCCACAGGCAGCAGTGGATTCACCAACTTAACAAGCTCTGGTTCTGCAAATTGTTATTTTACACTTTTTTTTAATATGTGGATGAAAAAATAAAATACATACTCCAAAATATCAAACTATTCCTTATAATTATTAATTTCAGTCTTTTTCTCTTGGATCCTGGACACAAAAATCTGCAGATCAAGCTCTACAAAACCATCATCATCATCATGCCAGTGTGTCTTCATATTTCCATGCACCTTTTATGTTACGTTTCGTACACACACATCTTGCCACTAGTGTAAGTGCTGCAAACCTTCTGCAAGATTAAAATGCATTTGGAATAGATTTGGGTATAAATGTTGGAGTGAGACTTGTGCATAATAAACAGCGTTCACGCAGCATCTGCACACACACACACACACACACACACACACACACACACACACACACACACACATACACACACGCGCCTCGTTGGTATAGCGGCTTGTAGAAGTCGTGCACCTGCGGTCAAAAGGGATAACATTACAAGCAAGCTGTGTGTGCTCAGCTCTCTCTAAGAGGAGGAGGAGGAGGAGGAGGAGGGTGTGGTGGGGCGGGCAAAAGTAGGTCACCCTCCCACCCAGAGACCCACACCACATCTCTCCCAGTGAATCCATCCACGCTGCAGTGGAGCTTGTGTCGGCCATGAGAGGGAGGAAGAAATATGGGATTCGACAGCAGCAGCTTCCCTTCCCCATGTGTGTGTGTGTGTGTGACAGTGTTGGAAACAAAAGCAGAAGGAAATGGATCATGAACAATGCATTAGCTCCACTGATATGATAGTTACAGTCTCTGTTGAAAAACCACCTCGCTGACAGTTTCACTCATCACACGCCGGTCGACTCGAGCCCAAAAACCTTCACTGACAACTTCGACTGTCCTCCAAGTTCTGAGATGAACTGGGAAATACTTTTATTTATGTTTCTATGAGGAGTTAGATTGATAGCATTCCTATTTTATAGTTTATATAAGGTAACAGCAAGTAGCAGCTTAGCTTAGCACAAATGATATAAACAAGAAGGGAAACAGAAAATTTGGACAAAATCTGTGAAGTTTTACAGAAGCATTATTCTCAGGTGGAACATGTTCTCTGAGCGAAATGCTAACATCAGTACATTAACATGTTCAAAACGGCAGTGCTAGGTGTTAAAGGTGTATTATATCGACCATTTTAGTTTAGTGTATTCACATGCAAACATCTTAAAGGTCCAGTGTGTAAAATGTGGGGAAAAAATGTGACATCTAGCGTTCAGATTCTGGCTGGATTTTCCCTTCGGGCTGCCGTACAAACATGGCGGTGCAAGATGGCGGCACTCTCTAAAGCAAGACCCTTGTTATATGTAGATACAAAATAATATTTATAAGGCTACGAAAACCAAACAAATTTTATTTTATAGCGATTATACGCTTATACTAATATATTCATGGGTAGTAAAATCTGATTTTACCAATAAACCTTGATGATTATTACACACTGGACCTTTAAGAGCATAAACCAAGGTGTTGGACAAATTTAAAGGGACAACGAGGAGTTTGTATTTGGTCATAAAAGAGTCTCATATTAATGTGGATGAATCTACGTTACCCACACTTGTGTCCATTTTAGATAAATATATACTGTATCGTTTTGTCTTTGTAGTTATTTTGATATTATTATTTAGTGGTCAACTCGCCCAGCATTTCCTAGTTTTGATTTTGCGGAAGCTGCCCGGCGGGTCATGGGAATAACGCCGCCGAATCGCAGTTTATGTTCGGAACTATGACGGTATCTGATCGTTTTCAAACCTCCAACTTTCATTCTTGATCAATGAAAACATTCTTGGCAAATGTTTTCGCTCTCGTTCGTCTTGCACCGGTCCAAGAATTTCACCGTGCACGCAGAGGCTCATGGGAAATGTAGTGTGAAAACACCTCGCTTTCCAAAACTCCTCGTTGTCCCTTTAAACATTTGACCTGATGATGGTGCAGGATGAAAGTGAAATTAAAGTCTCAACAAAGTTCTAGTTAATGCAGAATGGGAATGTTAATTCAACTATATCTAACATTTCACTAAAAAGAGATCAGCTAAGAAAAGATCAATATTAGCCTAGATGAAATATTTTAACACATCAGTCATCACTGTGTCGGACAGCTAACGAGACGAGACTTTGATTCACTTTCTGAGTCACTTTCAACGCACTCATCATGTTATTGTTTATTTAATCTTTGCACTCTGTGGTTTGTTGCTGTTGGACAAAACTTGTCTGGCCTACACAACAATTGTGTGAGAGTATACGATAACTTGTATGTGCTTCTGTTTCAAAATCAAAATCAAGTCTGGCCTGTAGGCTTAAGAAACTGTTGATTACGTAAATAACCAAACAAATGAAAACAGACTTGACTAAATCCACCACATGTAGACGATAGAGTGCATACATTGGCTGTTGTACAGTATAGTTCCCTGATAATAAATGTCTGCACACTTTCAGCTCAAGCGACTGCTGACTCAACAGCTTCACGAAGAAACGCTCTGTGCTTTGATCTCAGATTAGTGAAAGGAAGAGGGGATGAGGAAAAGAGGGGGAGGAGAGGAAAGGAGAGGAAAGGAAAGGCGGGATGGTGGGGGGAGTGAAAAGACTGAGAGTTTCCTGTTTTAGTCCATAAGGCAGAGGAGAAGAAGCGAAGACGTTGAATGAGTGGAGCAGCTGCATGAAGGAGCTCCTCCATGTATCTGGTGAAGGCGCTGTTTGATTTCTGATCAACAGCAGAAGAACAAATATAGGACTTATTGAATTAACAATATTCAACTGATTTGGAAGGAATGAAAACAGATGAATGAAATAAGGGGAAATCACACAGTGCAGATCTTTGCCAAGGTCGATTTAAAACAACATAAACCAGATAAAATGCGAATATTCTGTATTTTTCTGTAGCCCATGACCAGTTCAGGAACTAATCCAAATGTTTTGTCAATGGATTCAATTTATTCAATAGATATTCATTCATTTTGATTTATTCCATTCTACACATGGTTGCACATACATAATGTACACATTGTCACCATGAATGAAAAGGAGCAGGATGAAGAAAACTTATAGTACCCGCCCCTCTCTGTTGTTATAATTACATTGGCTTACTTCAACACCAATATTATACTCTATTTCAAAATATTAAAGATGATAAAACAATAGTAACAAGAAAACAAACAAAATAGCAGTGGACACCACTCGTCTATCTATCTTTTCTTTTTCCCCCTTATTTTTCTCTTTCTCCTTCTTCTTTTTTGTAGACGCTTATCTTTTCTTTTTCAAACATTTTCTTAAAATGAGAAATACTTGTACAACTTTTCAATTCCTTGCTTTGTGAATGCCATAGTTTTACACCAGCAACAGAAATACACATTTGTTTTAAGCTTAACCTTGCAAATCAAGCTTCAGTCTGTTATCCTCTTCCTCCAATTTGAACAAGTTTTGTAAATGTTCTGGTAATGATCTGTTCTTTGCTTTAAACATTATTTTTAAGGTCTGAAATTCTATTATATCGGCCGTTTTCAACAAACCTGCAGAAATAGAAAAAAATATTTGATTTATTTGTTCTCTTTTTGAGATATTTCACTGGACGAAAAGATCAAACCAACCAACGGATTGACCAACCAAACAACCAGCCCATGATCCAGCTGCTGGTGAGGCTAAAAATAAAAGTCTTTCCCTCAGAGATTTCGTTGACTGACGAAAAGGTTTTCAGTGGAGACACCTCTGCTGAGAGTCGATGAGATCATCTCCATTCACGGCCTGAGCGAGCTGCAGCCTTTTTAAAGCCCGGATAGGAAGGAACAATGGCGCTCTATGAAAACCTGCAGCGAAATCCAAGGCAGGCTCTTGCTCCAAGCTTCCCTATTTCCTGTGAATTAATAATAGCCTCGCTGAGGAGATGGAGATGGATGCAGCACTTAAGAAACCCTCATTTAACAGCTGCATGGTGAAGCAGTGTGATATAGCAACTCCTCGCATGTGTTAAATATGTAACAAAAATGTTTCAGACATTTATATTAAATAGATGTTATACGGCTTGCACCATGGTCTGATGTACCAAAGAGAGGTTTGAGGGTAACCATGGGGAGCATCAAGAACCAGGAGCAGTAACTGAGGACATTGTTGAGTTAGAGCATGACTTTTGTTGACAATTACAAAAACACTATCTGTGCTTTCATGTTGTGTCTGATGGACAGTAGGCCTACAGGCTACAGTCACACGCAGATGAACGCAGGCAGGTGAAGGAAAACAACCTGTATGTAATATGGATTTGTCTCGTATTGAAAAATAAGACGCATTCTACATCTCTTCACTGAATCAATACAGGACACTCAATACAGCTAAGAGGCATAGTTAGAAGAGTTAACGTGTTAACTTTGACAGCACTAATAAATATTACATGATTATTTCATAGCGTGGTGAATGTGCAGGTCACAACTTGGATGGATGGATGGATGGATGGATGGATGGATGGATGGATGGATGGATGGATGGATGGATGGATGGATGGATGGATGGATGGATGGATGGATGGATGGATGGATAGATAGATAGATAGATAGATAGATAGATAGATAGTTAGATAGATAGATAGATAGATAGATAGATAGATAGATAGATAGATAGATAGATAGATAGATAGATAGATAGATAGATAGATACTCTAATAATCCTTCACAGGAAATTGCAATTGCATTAAATCATTCATTCATTGTAACAACAGAAAATAAAAGAACAGATTTATCTAAAGAATTATCTACAATATAGATTAAGTTAAAGACACCTGACAATCTAAAAAAATACATATGAGATAAAAAAAATAATTAAAAAGCTACGACTGGAGTAGTAAAGTGCTGGAGCATTGCACATGACTTAGACAAAGCTACTGAGCTATGCCCCTCCAGAGTGTTTTGGAGTTGTTGGATTGTGTATTTGATGAGGGATTGTGTTCACTGAGCAACTCAGGTCTCTGCCCCGCCGATCTCGAAACAACATGCACCGATAATTAAAGGTAATGATGAATGGTGAGAGGAGAATTTGCCAAAAATGTTGAGCTATCCCTTTAACGGCTGCAAGCGGGAACTCAAAAATCCGAGCATGGGAGGAGCCAGTGAATGCATAAAGACACCTAATAATCTAAAAAAAAAAATACATAGGCCTATGAGATAAAAAAAATAATGAAAAAGCTACGACCGGAGTAGTAAAGTGCTGTAGCATTGCACATGACTGAGACAAAGCTATTGAGCTATGCCCCTCCAGAGCGTTTTGAAGTTGTTGGATTGTGTAGGCCTATTTGATGAGGGATTGTGTTCACTGAGCAACTCACGTCTCTGCCCCGCCGATCTCGAAACAACATGCACCGATAATTAAAGCAGAAGTAAGCGATCCGGTCGTTTTGGCTAACTTCCTGTCAGCCGATGGAGTTAGCAGTCCCCGCCCTCGTCCCTACGTCACCACATTCACGCGCATCCCTTGGCTGCACACACAGAGAGGACCGCCCCTTTATGCCGTTCTCTCTCCTCATTGGATAAAGGTTGTAGGATACAAGGAAAGTTTTCTCCTCGGCTTACAGCAGAGCAGAGTGACTGACAGACCCGTGTTTCAGACCAGACACTCTATGTAAGTGATTGCTGTCGGAAGATATAACTATTTAAGACTTATATTAACACAAAAATTCTGCTTACTTCTGCTTTAACACAAATATTCCGCTTACTTCTGCTTTAGAGGTAATGCACCAGGAGAATTTGCCAAAAAAAATGTTGAACTATCCCTTTAACGGCTGCAAGCGGGAACTCAAAACTCCGAGCATGGGAGGAGCCAGTGAACGCATCACGGGGTAGTGAGTAGTGAGTGAAGCGGCTCCGGAGCCTCAGAGGAGCCGGAGTGAGTGAGTGAGTGAGGAGAGAAGAGAGCCAGAGAGAGCGGGAGCAGCCGGAGCAGGAGACCGAGGGAGAGGCGCTCTGTGTCGGATACAAACAGCTCGACTTCCCGCTGCACACGGAGATGAGAGCCGCGCTGCTGCTGCTTTTTTAAAAAACAAAGGGACGAGGAGATACAAAAAAAAGAAAAAGTTTTCAGTCCAGGCCGAGAAGATGACGGTGGATTTTGAAGACTGCATTAAAGATTCACCCCGGTTCAGGTGAGACTGAGACACCGAACTGTGCGCGAGAGCTGCAACTGCTGCTCGTGCTCAGTCAGTTTGGTTACTCTGCTGCTGCTGTTCATGTGTGTGTGTTGGGTTAGATCACATATTACTGATCCCAGGCTGGAGCTGCAAGTGTGTGTGTGTGTGTGTGTGTGTGTCCGTCCTCTCTCTCTCTCTCTCTCTCTCTCTCTCTCTCTCTCTCTCTCTCTCTCTCTCATTTTCTCTGCATGTTGCACGTGAACCAAACTGCGACACGTTGCACGCGATTAATACTCGGTTCGATAAACGGTGGATTATCTATTAGCCTAATCACAGTTTTCAGACTAGAGCATCTGTCATCATGACCACAGCCTCCAGGTCAGAGATGATGATGATGATGGTGATGATGATGATGGTGGTGATGATGATGGTGGTGGTGGTGATGATGATGGTCACATGGTCTCCCTCTGCTGGAATCGATCACCCACCCTCGTGCTGCTGCTGCAGTTTGTTTGTCCACTTGTTTATCAGTGAGGATCCATTAAAGAGCCACGTGTTGTTGTTCAGGAGATCACACCGTGTGTTTTCATGTGCTGTGGATTATTTAAGGTCAACATTTAAGATCGACTCCCTCTGTTACATAGCTACTTAATAGCCTATACACAGTATCTCTCCACTACAGTACAGTTATTCTGAAAAATCTCCCAAAATCTAAATATAAACACATGTAATGGCAACTTATTGTTAATAATATTGATGATTTTTATTGATTTAACAGAAAAACACACTGAATGTCACTTTGGGCTTTTCTGAGCATCTTGTTTTCCTATCCTTTGTGTAAATTACTTCATTTAAGAATGAGTGATGATGACATGAGGCATTTTTTCTGCTCTGTGCAGAACTTAAACTTGTATATTTACAACTGGTAAGACAATATAAAGTGCTAATGCTGAGGATTTAGACTTATAACATCAGCAGAACTCCTCTTAACATTTTTAGATTTGCATGATAAATTAACACCTATAATGAGAGGATGCAGTTCTCATTTTGAACTAATCCTATGTTCTATAAAATGTGTAAAAATCCTCTCACAGACGCTGATATGTGGCAACAGTTTGAGGTTTTTCCTGGGCTGAAAGAACCTGATCAATAATGAGAAATACCTGCTGATTGACAGTCTATCTGCAGCTTTAATGTGCCGCCGCCGCTGACGGTTCCAGCTCCAGTTCAAAACGCCCTGTGTGTGTCATTATTAACGATCAGATCAGAGGAAACTGAAGGTTTCCACTCTCCGGCTCTGAGCGCCCTGCAGCAAAGGTTAAATAAATACGGCAGGAATTTTCTACACCCACATCTGAACCTGGTCCAGATCCTCTCCAGCTGTGAGCCACGGAGGAGGAGGAGGAGGAGGAGGAGGAGGAGGAGGAGGAGGGGTCTTTCTTCTACACAGTATGTCTGTGTATTAGTTAGAAATGATAAAACACTGTTTTAATTTGGACTTGTTGAAGGTTGTTGTTATTGTCCGTCTTGTATTGTTACTGTTAAACAATGATGCATCAGTTTAGTTCAGCGGCTCAGTGTCGCGTCGCCAATGGTGGACAGTAGCCCAACGGAGTAAATTTATTTGAGTACTGTACTTAAGTACATATCCAGAGGATTTGTACTTTACTTGAGTAGGCTATTAGATTTCTTTGGTACTTATTACTCTTACTTGAATACATTTCCTAGACAAATATCTTTACTTTTACTCGAGTTAATTTCTAGGAAGGCTGAAAAGTACTCGTTACTTTCAGGTCTGCTCTTTTTTTTTTTTCTAAAATCCTATTGAACACAAGCTGTGTTTGTCAAAGAAGGAAACCCTGACCCCTAAAAGCAGCACATCAGTGCAGGTGGTTTCAAAGAGTTAATTCTCAGAAACAAGAGTTAAAAGGTCCTTAAATTAATTTAGAAAAAATTATAGTAATTCATTGATGTGAAAAATTACTTACTTAAAGTAAATTTAAAAGCATGCACTTTTGGATAGTTAAGTACCTTTTAGAGCAAGTACTTTTTTACTCTTACTTGAGTATCATGTCGACAGAGCTACTTTTACTTGTAACCGAGTAAATTTTGACCAGTAGTATTTGTAATCTTACTCAAGTACTACTTTGTCCATCTCTGCGCGTCACAAGATGAAACCTGAGGGGTCATGATGATGAGATGATTAATAATGTTTGTATAAACTTTATTTAGTTTCACTGAGTCACACAACAACCACAGTCTGACTTTCCTTCCTCCTCCTCTGAGCTTTTAAAAACTCCACTTTTCTTTATTAATATTTGAAACATCAGGCCTGAATGAAACGATTAGAGGACGAATAACTCTGAAACAAGTGGCTCCAACTAGAAAAAACATTCTTCAGAGAGGTCACGCACCACTGGTTTTATGTTTAACGGCAGATTCTCTTTCACATAAACAACATTTCTGGAGCTTCTCGTCCACAGCTGTTGAGTAGATGTAGATGTGGTGGTGGTGGACTCACTCACTGACCGAGCAGAGTGGTACCTGAGTAAATATCCTTCAGTTTCCTGTGCGACGCTGCACTTGTGTGAGCTCCTGCAGATAAAAATCTCTGCCAACAGTAATGGCTTAAAGGGGCATTGTGTAACTTCTCCTGTTATCTATTCAGGAAAATCGATTATTTGGTTCAAAAGTCTGTTTTTCATTAATCAGTAATCCCCCCCATCAACAAACTGAAGTGTTCCTTTCAGCTCTGAATTTGCCGTTCATATCATTCATATCTCCATGGAGCGGGTAAGCTCGGTGCTGCTGCCATGTGGTGTCGCCATGTTTTTACCTTCAGTGGCAGCGTGACGGTAGGAAACCACGGAAACTCAGCGGAGACACCGGAGCTGTCGGCTCAGGTCGAGGTGGCGTCTGTGAAAAGTCACCGCGGTAACGCAGTGAGGAGGAATGGAGCGTTACACTGATGCTGCATTCACCTGCAGTCGGGCAGACGGCCGTCGCTAACAAACCAGATGTCATTTATATAGCTATAGAGGCTTGTTTATGCCGTTACGTGCAGCGGCTGTCGTCCGTCTGCCGTCTGCCCAATTTCATGTGAATGCAGCATGAAAAATACGATTGAGTTGCTTGCGATATACAACCGCAACGCTTTTTCCGTAAACACAGCATTTTGAGATGCGTATGTTCACAGGTGGACTCGTTTCCAAAAAGTAGCTACCACTTTGGAAACGCTGAAACGATAAACAAACGTTTACGGATACTCCCAAACCCGTCTCGTAACAGGAATTTAAATGGATCTTCAACGTTAAGAGTTTTCTTCCTCTACAGTAAATTATTACACTGCGATCGCATTAAACCAGTTAAAACTTGCATTTTCACAAGACATGTGACAAAACTTAAACCATTTATTTACACTCGTATCCTGGGTGAACCCAGACCAACCTGCCAGAGATTTCATTTCTCATTGCAGATCCGTCATTGAGGTCGACTTCCAGTTCCCACAGTCACAAACATGTTTTTTTACATTATCAAGGCGATAACGACAGGTAGCGACATTTAGCAGCTTTTGTTTACATGCAACATGGAAGAGCAGCTTTGGTTTGATTCATAGACAACAGCTGGTCTCAGGTTTTTATTTGAAAAACCTGCAGAAGTCTCCGGATGCCATCGCTCCTGCAAAACTACAACAACCACATTTGTCGACACGCCTTCTGTCGCTCTGCAGACGTCGTGTGGATCGTTGCTCTGATTGGCTGGAGGTCTGTCCAGGAGGTGAATCCAGTGGTCCTAACCCTCATATTAACATCATTAAGTGCAGCTTCTGATCTGAATCAATCAAACTGACATAAAACAATATATAGAACCCAGACTTTGATCTGATTTAATCTCCTTTTAATCACCAGCTCAGGGCTGCAGACATCCCTGTTTGCTTCTGTTTGCTCTTGTGAGGCTTTTTTCCCCCTCCAGCTCATGTTCATGCTCATGTTTGTCTTTTATCTGCAGCCACACGGTGTTTAAACGACTATAAGACACGAGTTGTCGTGGCCACTGAAGCCTGTAACAGTGTTTTCAGGGAACATTGAAGCGGCTCCTTTGTGGAGCTAAAAGCAGCTCCAGTGTGAGGAGTTATGTAACGAGCCTGGAGGTGGATGACTGGGAGGAAGCAGGAAAGAAAAAAAAAAAATCGTGGCTTTTTTTTGTTTCTTTTTTCTCCGTGAGGAGGATTTGGCGTGACGCACCGCTCTTCCCACACATGTCTAAAACCATGCAGGAAATCAGTTCTGCACAATTACCTCTGACATATCCCAGCGTCCTCTGTTTATTAGCTGGAGCTCTGGCCTCGTCCGACGATCGATCACTCGCTGCTTCGACAGAGACGAGGAGCAGAGCAGCAGCAGCAGCAGCAGACGGTGAAGAAGTTCTTCCTCTCCCTTTAAAAAAAAAAAAAAAAAAAAAGCTGCTGGTTAAGCACTTCTCAACGACATGACGAATCCGCCGGCTCTCCAGAAAACTTGTTTGTTTAGTCTCTATGGAGACTCTGACCCCGGACAGATGTGTTGACTGCAACCAACCAGTGATGCTTTCTCCACATCTGGTCTGAGAAAGTGCTGCGATGAACATGACGAGGCCGCAGGAACTCTGTTGTGTGTTTGTTTGTGTTTGCTCCGACACAACACACATCGTTTGAGCTGCTCTCTCCTCACAGACGTGTTAATCTGAGCTCACACTGACTCACTGTTGGAGCATCATGTGACAGGCAACTGTTAACCCCCATAGGAGTTAATAGAAAATGAATCAGAGCTGCAGCTATCATCATTTTCATTCATATATCGATTTTTGGTTCAGCTCTTCTTAGAGTCTGAGATGTCTCAATGTTTGACCAACAACTTCAACCCAAAAATGTGCAGTTTAAGTTAGAGAACAAAAAGAATCATCATCATTAACAACAGTTTTCATTATGAAATTATCATTTTAAATCATTTTATGCCAGAAATCACAGGTTTTTAGCTCCACAGACTCTGTGTTATACATGAAGATAAACTGAATATCTTTGGATTTCAGGCTGGACTGTCATTTGAAGACGTTTTTTCACCGTTTTCTATATTGTATTTGTCACTATTGTAGGAATAAAGTGATTTCTGACAGTGAAACGTGTAGATTATCTGTCTCTTTTCTAAACTTCTAAATATACAGCAGAAAACACGTCTTGAAGGAAACCTGAAGCTGTGAGGATACAACATGCATGAGGATATGTTGTGAATTAACATAATTGTGAGTTGCAGATGCATTGACACGGAACAAATCAGCAAAATATTCAAAAAACAACTTGTTTGTCTTCAACTAGAGTAAGTGAAATCTATTAGTTCTCTTTTTCGACCTGGTTTATACAGAAAAAACTCCACAAACAACTTGTTTGTTCACATTTAAACTTCACCAGAGTCATTCTGTCGTCTGACCCTGAACGTGTCACATCCACCAACATCAGTAAATATCAGTCATATATAGCCTATGTGTATGTATATAAAAAGTAAAATCTGAAGCTTCCTCCTGCAACGACTCCATCTGTCATCACAGTGTAATTTATGGGGCAGTTGAGGAGAGTTTGATTGAAGCAGTGAAAGGAAATAACTCCTGAGCACTTTATAAATACGTGTTGGTTGAGCCGCAGTCTGACTCTTTTTATTTTATTTCTCAGCCTCCTGGTTCTGTTTTAAAACGGATCTGGATCTGTGGATGTGGATGTGAATGTGAATGTGGTTCTTGTTATTTATGCTATTTAGACACTTGAGAAGATTTTTCTTTTCATTAATGGATTATTCAGTGTCTCCGTCCGTCCGTCCGTCCGATGTGTCCTCCTTTTTCCCCCCACCCGTGTGTCCTCTGGCAGAATATGTCCATTGTCCATTGGGGGGAGAGAGCGTCCGGCTTCCGCTGAGAGACAGACTCTTTTCTCTGCGTCTGAATGGTCCAAGGCGAGAAGAGAGACCGACCCCCCCCCCCTCACCCCCACCTTACCCTAACCCCCCCTCCTCCATGTGAACAGCTTGCGGGTGCAGAGCCGAGGCGATGCTGCCTTCATGGTGATGAGCTTGTCATTGACTCACAGAGGGAATCCGAGGCCAATGACCTGTGGCGTTGGCTGCTGCTTGAGCGTCTGTGGGAGAAAGACTGGATGGATGGATGGATGGATGGATGGATTTATGACTCACAGTCAGATGACAGGCTGACGGAGAGAGAAGGGGGGGCGAGGGTTGCATGCATGTCAAATTCCTGGAGATGCCTGGTTTGAAGGAATGCCAAGCATCTGGTGTAATGTCTGCGCCTCGGTATCGGTGAATTAACTACGGCTGTTTGGAGGGAAAATTAACAACATAATAAGAGATTAGTTGAGCTGCAGAGTCGGTGAAGTGTGTGTGTGTGTGTGTGTGTGTGTGTGTGTGTGCACAGGAGGAGGAGGAGGAGGGTGGAGGAATGTGTAAAGGGGGCGTGGGGGTGGGGGTTTGCAAAATGCATCAAATGTGCATGGAAAATCAACAATTTGATGTTCAGTGCATGGAAGACAAGTCATTTGGTTGGTTTTTTAAAAACACTAACGTAATTAGAAATGGGGCTCAGAAGCATCGGATTGAATTTAAATCTGGTGACGAATCTCCTGTCGAAGCTTCTCATGGTTTCGTTTCAACATGCGACTGTGACTAAAGACGAACTCAAGGCTTCTGATCAGGAGGTTTTTAAAAAAAAAATGTTTTGGCTCCTCAGACGTCAGAAAATGCTTCAGTTTCCTGATGAGACGAGCTGCATCGTATATGAAATGTTAATCAGGAGGTATGTGGTGCGTTCAGGGAACAACTGTAAAGACGGCCTGATCACGCCGCCATGAGATGATTGGACTGGAGGTTTCTAGAAGATGATACGGAGGCTGGACTGGAATATTTTCTTGATTTCAAAAAGTTTCTGTGGGAAAATATCAAAAAAATACTCATCAGATTTTTCCAAAGATGAGATTTTCAATGTTTATTGATCGGAATCATTGAGCTGGAACCATCAAATATGAAGTAAATTTCATTTGAACCAACGGATTAACCAGCTACGTTTCCTTCAAGATGTGTTTTGAAAAGAGACCGAAGAGAGATCAGCAGGTTTCACTGCTAAATCAATTTGTGCCTAAAATAGCAACGTCAGTCCAGCCTGAAATCCAATCATATTTAGTATTTATTTGAGGAACTAGAACCGGTATTTTTATTTAAATGAATATTTAATTAGGAAAACAGTCATCGTCAGTTTCAGTTTTTATATTTGACTCTTCACAGCTTCAGTCTGTTCCCTCCTCCTCCTCCTCCTCTTCCTCTTCCTCTCCTTCTTCTCTTTCTTTTGGGGGAAAGGAGCTACAACAGTTGGATTTCATTCACTCACTTCATATTTAATACATGTTTACAGAACAGGAAGTTATTGCCAAGCCTGAGGCCCTGGAGCAGCTCCCTTCACATCGAGGTCAGCTCCTTCAGTCTGTTGGTACCAATAACGACCAATCAGAGGCCGTTAGCGCTCCAGTTTCATCAGGTTCACGGTTGACGACGGTCGTGTTAAATCATTTCTGGGTTGTGGGAGTCGTGAGGAAGACGTGTGTTGTGTTGTGTTGTGTTGTGTTGTGTTGTGTTGTGTTGTGTTGTGTTGTGTTGTGTTGTGTTTAGGGATGTCACGATTATAGATTTTCATGGTACGATTATTGTCAGAGAAATAATCACGATTATTACGATTATTAAATTCAATAATTTTACAACACTATGAATGTGTAAAATCAAATATAGTCCAATATAACTGCATTACCAATTATATAAACAAATCATTTAAAGTATCTA